>NC_136958.1:33014025-33159025 GCF_032717465.1 Coenobita brevimanus | reverse complement strand
ATAATAACTGGACAGGGGAGGACAGAGATGTGAACAAAATGAGGAGTAGATCTAAGTGGCAATTAATGTAGAGACTGAGCTCATTATATAGGGGCCGGCAGAGCTTGATACAGCTTGTAAGAAGGACGCGCAAATGAAGCCATGAGGACAAAGAGCTGAAAATCCTGCTCTGAACAACAGAAAGGACGACTTACTCTACTATAACGGTAGAAGGGGGGGACTGAGGCAGAACACGCTCGTGATCAAACATGCAGCATACTGTGCGTTAAAATTACACAAAGGATGATGAAATCATAAGCTATGTAACACCTCCCCACAAAGAAAAAGAAACTTACAAAGGAAATTTCTTATTACTCTAAAACAATCTGTCTAAAGTCTACATAAGCAATCTGGAATAACATTTTCTTTCCCCTTGACATGTTGTATGTCTAATGAATACTCCTGAAGAAGTAGACTCCGTCTTGTCAATCTCTGATTCTTATCTTTAAACTTACTAAGGAATTTCAGTGGGTTATGATCAGTATAAATGACTATGGGGTCAATACCAGAACACAAATAAAATGAAAAATACTGTAAACCCAAAATCAAGGCCAAAAGCTCTTTCTCAATAGTTGAGTAGTTCTTTTGAGGTGAAGTGAACTTCTTACTGTAATAAGATACGGGGTGTTCAATACCCTGATCATCCTCTTGCAGGAAAACAGCCCCAGCTCCTGTATCACTTGCATCAACAGCCATCTTAAAAGGCTTAGCAAAATTTGGAGTAGCGAGCACTGGCTGACTTAATAGAATAGCTTTAAGTTTGTTGAAAGAGGATTCACAGTTATCGGTCCAGACAAATTTAACTCCCTTTTACAGTAGGTCTGTAATTGGTGATAAAAGAATTGAAAAGTTAAGAACAAATCTCCTGTAATAACCTACCATTCTCAAAAATCTTTGTAGCTCTTTCCTACTTTTAGGTCTGGGAAGATCACTTATAACCTGAACCTTAGCTCCTGGTGGTGCAACATGTCCATCACCAATTACGTACCAAAGGTACTGAACTTTAGCTCGACCAAACTCACACTTTGATAAATTAGCTACAAGATTAACCTGAACCAAACGCTCAAGAAATTTACTGACATGGCATAGGTGATCTTTCCAGTTGTCACTGAAGATTAATACATCATCAATATAAACAACACACCCTGCCAAACCCTCTGTTACAACATCCATGAGCTTCTGAAATGTGACTGGTGCATTCTTCAAACCATATGGCATTACCGAACATGTAAAAGTCTTTCCTAGTGTTACAAAACATGAGATCTCCCTAGCACGTTCAGTCATAGATACTTGCCAGTATCCCTTTAACAAATCAAACTTACTTATGTACCTAGCCTTTCCGATCTTGTCTATGCAATCTTCCACGCGAGGGAGAGGGTAAGTGTCTGTTTTGGTTATCTGATTAACACGTCTGTAGTCAATGCAAAGCCGCTGTGACCCACCTGGCTTAGGGACTAGAGTGACAGGAGAACTCCACTCGCTCTGACAGGGCTCAATCATCTTGTGGTCCAACAGTTAGCCAAGCTCCTTCTCGATGAGAGGAACTTTCACTGGGTTCACATGGTAAGGAGGCAATTTAATTGGCTTTGCGTCTCCAACATCGACATCATGCATCAACACAGTGGTTCTTCCTGGAGTGGCACAGAACACTTGCGGGTACTCCTGCAGTAATGCCGAAAACTCTTGCCTTTCCTCGGGAGGTAGATGAGAAAGCTTAGTCTGGAGATCATTCATGATATCAGGATTCTTCCCCAAACTATCACTCAGGCTCATACTGCATGGGAGAGCTTCACTTCCAGGCTCGGGTGGAACAGCTACAGTGCAGACTGGATTATTTTCGTCCCGCCCGTGATATAACTTTAGCATGTTGATGTGACAAAGTTGCTTGTTCTTTCTACGATCTGGTGTGGTGATGACATAGTTGACATCACTGAGTTTCTTCTCCACGAAATAAGGACCACTAAACTTGGCTTGAAGAGGTTGCCCATGCACCGGTAGCAGAATCAAAACCTGATCTCTTGGCTGAAAGTGGCGTAACCTGGACTTCTTATCATACCAAGTCTTCATCTTCTCCTGAGCAGCTCCTAAATTCTCTCTCGCCAGCTGTAAAGCAGTGGACAGCCGTTCTTTGAACATCATCACATACTCCAGCAGGTTGACGTCATCTTCCTCCGACAGCCAGCATTCCTTGAGTAACTTAAGGGGTCCTCTTACTTCATGGCTAAACAGTAGTTCAAAAGGTGAGAAGCCCAGTGATTCATTTGGAGATTCTCTTGCAGCAAACACAACGAATGGAAGACCTTTATCCCAGTCTTTCTGATGTTCCAAACCGTATTTCTTGAGCATCGATTTGAGTGTTTGATGATATCTCTCCAACGCTCCTTGGGTCTGGGGATGGTAAGCTGAAGACGTGATCTGGGTGATGCCCAACTTTTTAGGGGAGACTGCTTGAAAACGTTTGACATGAAATTACTTCCCCGGTCTGACTGTACCTCCTTGGGCAGACCAAAATTGGTGAAGAACCCTAGCATTTCCTTAACCACGTTCTTTGCTGAGATTTTTCTAAGTGGAATGGCTTCAGGATAACGAGTAGCCATATCAATCAGGGTCAACACATAAGAAAATCCTGAAGAAGTCTTAGGAAGAGGGCCCACAATATCCACCAACACACGGGTGAAAGGCGCCTCAAAAGGAGGAATGGGAACTAGAGGTGCAACCTTTTCGGTCTGATTACACTTCCCCACAACTTGACAGGTGTGACAAGACTTACAATACCAGGAAACATCCCTGAAGATACCTGGCCAGTAGAAGTGTTTCAAAATGCGTGGCACAGTCTTCCTCACTCCAAGGTGTCCTGCCAAACTGGAATCATGAGCCACTCTAATGATATCCTGCCTACAAACACGAGGGATGACAACTTGATGTACAACCTCCCATTCACAGTCGGCTGATGCTGTTGGGGGTCTCCACTTCCTCATATGCACTCCTGACTTTTATAATAACAAGTAGAAGCACCGGCTGACTCTTCCTCACTGCAAGCAGAGTTAGCTAGACCTTTCAACTCAGGGTCAGCAACCTGCAACTCAACCAACTCTTGACGAGACAAATTATCAACACTACGGGGTACTGCCTCATCTGGTGAGTGGTCCAAATTAGCAAGAAAAGTGTCAGCTAGGATAACATCATCATCATCATTATCCTCTAAATCACCAGTAACTTTAGACTTAGCCCTAGTGACAGCACATGCAGGGAACACATCAGGGACATCACAATCCTGGGACACAGCCACTGGCTCACTAGACAACTGAGGAGCTGGACACACTTGACCTCCACCAATATCATTTCCAAGTAAGAAAGTTACACCTGACATTGGGAGTGTCTCAACCAACCCAACCATAACGGAACCATTAACAAAACCAGACTCTAAATTCACTCTGCACAGAGGGACAGAGAAGTAATTATTCCCTACACCTTGTAAGATTACAGTTTCATCAGAGGAATTAACATTAGAGCCTAGAACACTGGTCAGCATAAGGGATTGGCAAGCACCTGTATCACGATATAGTTTAACTGATTTCCTGTCATTACTGTCCAGAGGACTGACAAAACCATCAGACAGGAAATTAGCACATGAACTCTTGAGAGTGTCACCCACGTTACTGCTCAAAAGAGGAGCTCCATCATGAGAATTTAAGTTACCCCTCAAAGCAGGTTCAGTTAACTCAGTTAAAGAATTCTGGGAACTCTCAAGAGTGGACAGTAGACCAATTGACTGAATATTTAAAGACTCCTTTTTGTTCACATCACGCTGTCTCCTGAAACATTTATCCGTAGTATGACCAAGCTTACTACAATAAGTACATTTACTTTTCTGAAATCTAGAGGTGAAGCTGGTACTTACTTCCTGAGAAACATCATCTTTATTCTCTTTCCTGTTACCTGTACTCTGAGTATAGGCAACGTACTTACTCTCAGCTTTCCTCTTTTCTTTAGAATATCTCTTGTGAGTGAGAACATATTCATCAGCTAAAACTGCAGCATCAGACAAATTATCTATTCTTTTCTCATCAAGATATAGGCTTACATCTTTATAAATACACCTCTTGAAGTCCTCCAGCAAAATCATCTGCTTAAATTTACCAAAATCAGAATCCACATTCTTAGAATTTAACCACTGCTCTAACAGATCTTCTTTGATTTTTGCATACTCAACATGGGATTGCTTATCTTGCTTGTAAGTTGTCCTAAATTTTACTCTATAAGCTTCAGGAACAAGCTCATAGGCATTAAGAATCAAGCTCTTAACTACATCATAATTTTGGGCCAATTAAAACCTGTAGCTACCCTCTCAAACAACTGAAAATACTTTGTTAAATCAGATTCATTAAAAGGAGGGACAAGTTTAACATTTTTAGCCACATCAAAATCATCAGAGCTAGATGATCCAGCTCCACCTTGATTCATGCGATACTCATGGTCTGCCTGTATCCTAGCAAGTTCAACTTCTGCGTGTATCTGTGCCTCCTGAATACGAGCCTCCGCCTCCTTAGCACGAGACTCCTGCAGGGCTAGCTGTAACTTAGCTAGTTCAATCTGCGTTTGCTCATTTGGAGGAGTTACATTAAACAAGCTTTCATTAATCATGTCAACAATTTGATCTTTAGAATGATGAGAGCGAACAGCAATTCCCAATTGTTGAGCAACAAGCTTAAGTTCATTCTTTGTTCTGTTTTCTACATCCAACACTGCACATTTGACAAAAAATCTTTGGCTTCATCAAGTGTAGTAATAGTAGACATCATGAATAAGTAACAGTCACAAAATATCAAGCAATATCCTTATGATAATATCCTGAATATCCTGATGAGAAGTCACCAAATTTATGTTACGGAACAGCGAAAGATAATGTACACTTTAAGTGAGAATACTAAAAATCACTTACTGTCCCGTAAAGTTCCAGGTTCAAAACAAAAGAGTTAGGTAAAATTACAAGTTAAAGTTTAATGCTCAAACTAACAACAAAACATTCAGGACTCATAAGGATAATGTAATGGCAAAAAAACTGGTTAAATATATGGTTAACTGCGATAGCCTCTATTAACACGAAATTAGCAAGAGTAAATTTATCTAAGTCAGCCCTGATAAAATGAAAATACACTGGGTAATGCTCAGTTAATGCAAGATAAATTATTACAGACACAAAATAATAATAATGGCTGACAGTAAGAATTTTACATTAATCACAAAAGAACCTTACCAGGCCTACAAATTAACACCTTTATGCTATACAGTACAAGAACAAAATGTAATAACAGTTATACTCAAATTACACAGCTGCTAGATGGTTGGAGACTTTCTGAGCACTCACAATAATAACTGTACAGGGGAGGACAGAGATGTGAACAAAATGAGGAGTAGATCTAAGTGGCAATTAATGTAGAGACTGAGCTCATTATATAGGGGCCGGCAGAGCTTGATACAACTTGTAAGAAGGACGCGCAAATGAAGCCATGGGGACAAAGAGCTGAAAATCCTGCTCTGAACAACAGAAAGGACGACTTACTCTACTATAACGGTAGAAGGGGGGGACTGAGGCAGAACACGCTCGTGATCAAACATGCAGCATACTGTTCGTTAAAATTGCACAAAGGATGATGAAATCATAGGCTATGTAATAAAATATATATATATATATATATATATATATATATATATATATATATATAATGTGTCCGACTCCGGGCAAAGGCTTCAGGGCTTATCCCAAGGCTCAGTAGTCCTCCTACACACCTCCACATGTCACCACTTTCGCGCTAACACCCACCGCCCATACTGAATACATGCTAGGGCTGTCTCATAAAGAACTGGTGTGCTGGTATTAGCGGGGGTATTTTTACGACATTTCGGCTGGTCTTCTGGTAAAGGAATGAAGTCTGCTTTTATGAAATTGAGATCCTTAGAGTGTTTCTTGCCCCAGCTGGGATTCGATCCTGGGTCCATTAAGACTGCTGGCCGCCTTTCTACCAATTCAGCCATTACTTACTCCTTTGAACTGAATGTTTTTTTTTTTTTCTTTTTTCCCTAGTGGTAGCCGGTCCATTACTATCCAGTGGGAATGTTTGCGCTATTCCGACGCGAGTCTTAGCTGCATGCCCCGTCTAGTCAAAATATGTGCTAATTAATGTCATTTATTCATAAATGATTACTACGGTGTATATGATACCAATACCCACATATAGTGGCACATGTTTATTTACTTCTTGGAAATTGCCCAATTACAGACTGACTGAAGAAATATCGGCCCGCCAATAAATGCAAATTACAGTATTATGGAAGTGAAGCCATAAAAATATGGTAATATCAGAGATATGAGGAGTAGAACGCTTCAAATCACGTGGTTACAGTCCTTTGCTCCGCCCAGTAGAGTAGAGGTGTGTTCGAATGCGTGGCTTGTGTGTGGTCATAACACTTCCCGCAAAGCGTCTCTGGTCCGAGATTAGTAAATGTGAGTGTACCTCTTGTGTGTGTGTGTGTGTGTGTGTGTGTGTGTGTGTGTGTGTTTTACGCACTATGCTATTTGCAGCATACTAATAATAATAATAATAATAAGAAGAAGAAGAAGAAGAAAAGAAAAAAAAATATAATAATAATAATAACAACAACAACAATAATAATAATAATAATAATAATAACAATAATAATGGCAATAATAATCATCATCCGGACCTCCTTTCCCACCCTAGGACAGGGTGAGGAGTAGCAACGTCCAGACAGCCCAAGTCTGCTCACTCTAATCATCATCATCATTATCATCATCAACATCATTATTATCATCATCATCGTCATCATCATCATCATTATCATGATCATCATCAGCGGCAGCAGCAGCAGCAACAGCAAAAACAACTACAACAACAACAACAATAACATTTTTTTTTTTTTTTAAATATCAGAACACAGGAAGGAAAAACAAACGAATAAAAAAAAAAATCCATGGACCAGATTACTGGTGTCCTCTGTTCATAAAATACAGTTAGACTTGAACAGCAGTAGGTTGAAGTCTGGAGGGAAACAACTCTGGGGAAACGAGTTCCAGAGAGATGCATTTCGGGGAATGAAAGAATTCTGATAGGCAGAAGTTCTACAGTATGGCTGAGTGACATTCCAGTCATGAGCGCTGACAGCGGTCCGTGTAGCACGAGGGAAGGCATGGAGAGGTGGCACCATGGACATAACTTCGTCTGAGCATTTGCTGTAGAAATATCTGTAAAATAATACAAGGGAGGCAACATTCCTTCTTACTTGTAGGGGAGGTAGTTTATTAGTAATAGCTGGGTTATTAATAATTCTAACAGCTCTGTTCTGAATTTTATCGACTAGTTTTAATGCAACCTCTCCACACCCACTCCACAAGGGTGAGCAGTATTCAGGCTGAGAGCGCACATGACTCTTATAAATTATAACTAACTGCTTGTCAGTGAAGAAGTTATGGACTCTGTACAACAATCCAAGTTTCTTTGAGGCGGTTTTAGCAAGTGATCTAACATAAAAGGTCCAGCTGAGGGCATTGTTAAGCAAGACGCCGAGAATTTCAATACTTTTGGAAATGGGAATATTTGTAGCATTGAAGGTAATATACGATTCTGGCAATACCTGTCTATTAGTAAATTGTATATATTTAGTTTTACTAGCATTAATTGAGACAAGGTTATTTTGTCCCCATTCACTGATCGTGGATAAGTCTTGATTTAAAGAGATGGCTGTACTGAGGTGAGAGTTAGAGAAATCGGACTTTGTAAATGGGTGTCTGAGTGTGAATGAACTATAAAGTGTTTAGTCATCTGCATGTGAATGGATGGGATTGTGTGTGACAGATAAGAGATCATTAATATGAATGAGGAACAGGGCTGGTGCCAGAACTGATACCTGAGGCACGCCGGCGTTAACCGAGTGGAAAGTGGAATATACATCATCTACTTTTACTCTTATTTTTCTATCACTGAGATATGAGGAAATCAAAGGAACAAAAGAGTTTAGTCCATAGGTAGGGAGTTTGGACAACAGGGAACGGTGCCACACTCTGTCGAACGATTTAGAAATATCCAGGGCTACTGCACGAGTCTCACCTTGTAGGTCAACGGACTGATGGATGGTATGAGTCAGGAGATTGAGTATGTCAATGGTGGATCTTTCTTGGCGAAAACCATATTGTCAATCACTAATTAAGTTGTTGGATTCAAGATGTTTAAGTATGTGCTTATTAATCACAATTTCAAAAACCTTACCAAGAGAAGATGTGACAGCTATTGGTCTGTAATCAGAGGGGTCAGAGGAACTTCCTTTCTTTGGAATTGGGTGGATATTGGCTTCTTTCCATGAATTAGAGAATGAAGAAGTACGTATGCATAGTCTGAATAATTTTTCAAGAACAGAAGCAAGTTCTTGGGAACACTTTTTCGAAACAATTGTCGGAATTCCACCTGGGCCTCGAGCTTTATTGGTAGGTAAATTGTCTAGGATGGATTTCAGGTACCTTGTCTGTATTTTAAGTGGAACAGTGTCAGGAGAGTCAAGTTCTAGTGCTGGGACATTCTGGCTGGCTTCCTCTAAGGTAGAATTTCTGGCAAATGTACTGGCAAAGATATCTGCTATCCCACGCGAGTCATTTGTAATGTTGCCATCTGGAGATTTTAGTGGGGGAATGGATGATGACTTGTTAAAGTTATTATTGAAAGAATTGAGAGTTGACCAGAATATTCTATCGTCATTAGGGCTGTTAAGTAGTTTTGATGCTTGGTTTTGAAGAAAGTTTGATTTAGCAAGATTTATTACTGCTTTTACATGATTTCTAGCAATTTTATATTGAGAGAGTGATTCAGATGTTTTTTATTTCAAGTAGTAGTTATATGCTGATGACCTTTGGGCTGTTTCTCTGGCACATCAGCAACGACAACAACAACAGCAGCAGGATAAAAACCTTCATTCTTCACCTCAGGCAGTGTCAATAGGCAGACTATGGTCGCTCCTGAAGAGCGTCTGCACATAGACACCATTAAGATGATTTCAAAATACCTCCTCGAGCTGAAGGGGTAAGTTATTATAACGCGTTTAACTGAAGGCGCTGACGTGCGGTGGCGCTGTGCACCCTGGCTGGAGCATCAGTGGAATCAGCCCTGAAGCCAAACCTTATCATATTTTCCTGTTCCACTGCGGGGATGGGCCCTGGTCCAACATCCTAGGTGAGGGGATATATACCACAATGGCACGCCAGATCCTTATGAAGTGTATGTATCGCACTGTAACTGTAGGACGGCCCCACTCACGCTGTTGCATAGGATGAGTCTGCTCGGCTAGACAGACCGCAGTTGAACAACAACAACAAGAGCAACAATAAAAAAAACCTTAGCTGACAATGATTTCTTATCCCTTTATGCTTGGCTGATAACCAGATGTAGTGAGACTGGACTTGGACGGATGATATAACTACTAACCAAGGAGATTCATAACTAAGCCTCATCGACACTTATAGAACGAAGGTTCACTCGTAACAGCTTTGAATGGCACATTGCAGTTAAATAAAAAGATATTGACTATAGTTTAGTCATGATGTTAACAGTCTCATGTTCCGATGGCTCATTCTCAGTTTAATAAAGTCGAATGGGTGAGCTGGAATAAATTACTACCACGACCATGAGACAGAAAGGGGTAATAGTGTTAGCATTTTTTGCTCCTCTGACCCATTCTGAGGGCAGTAACGTCGATTCGGATTAACTTGACTAAAATACTGCACTATTACTCTAACTTGGCCTAATAATGCCACATTGAAGGCTAGGTTGTGCGAACAGATTAACACTAGAAAATGCTACTAGTCACGAACAGCTATTTTAGAAAGGATGTAGAGCCGTAGTACTGTCTTTTTCTGCCACTGAACTATGTGAAATAGGATTCAAAAGGAAGAAAGTTTGAGTCAAATCATGGTAAGAGAACTACATGCAAGACTCAACCATGATGGAATTTATGGTGACGGTATTAACACTCAGACTGTGATGACACAATCTCAGCTGAAAAAAAAAAAAAAAAAATCTTGGGTTGTCTGAAATAAAGTAATATACTTTAACTGGACCTAAAATTGTCGTCTCTACATTTTGATTTTTTTTTTATGTGAGGAAGAAGGAACTAAAGGCCATGGGCCCACAATAACAGTTCCCTCTAAGAGAAAAAATAAGAGAGAGAGCCAAATTCATGATCCGATCATTTCGAGATGCCTGGACACACTGCATTTGAAAGACTGGAGATCATAGGAAGCAGGAAATACAGACAGAGGGAGACAGTTCCACAGTTGACCTGTTCCATGAACGAAGGACTGTTAGTAACGGTTAACTCTTGCATTAGAGAGTTTGACAGAAAAGGGATGAGAGTTTGCTGCTAGATGGGTGCTACACGCCCGTCGTAAAGGTGGAGGAATGCATGCAGACAGTTCAGAGGAGCAGTGACGATTGAAGTAGCGATAGAAAAGAGATAAAGATGCAACAGTGCAGTGAAGAGACACAGGTTGAAGGGAGTCAGTAAGAGAAGGAGAGTTAATGAGCCGAAAAGCCTAGAAGAGTTGTATTTGGGGAGCCTCCCCACACATGAGAGTTGTACTCTGCACAGGGGCGGATAAAACCTCTGTATATAGTCAGCCATTGTGCAGGGGTAAAGAAGGAACAGAGTCGGCTTAGCACACCTAATCTCTTGGAAGCAGATTTTACAAGAGATGTAATATGATCTTTCCAAGATATGTCCCAAGTAAATGAAACCTCAAGCATGTTCAAGGATGATGCAGGATTAAGCTGAATATTATTAAACATTAGTGGGTATACCTGTGGAAGATTTTGTCGGGTTGATAGGTGTAAGAACTGAGTCTTAGGGGCATTAAAAACAACCAGATTATTTTTACCCCAGTCAGAAATACGAGCCTTGTAAGACATTAGGTGTGCCATAGCCTCATCCCTTGTTTGTTGAAGTAACTGCTGAGATGGGCGTTGCAGGAACTGAATGGAAAGGTGAAGGGTGGAGTCACCAGCGTATGAGTGAATAGGGTTGGATGTACAACTTAGAAGGTCATCGATGAATAAAAGGAAGAGAGTTGGTGATAGGACAGAGCCCTGAGGAACACCACTGTTGATAGATCTAAGAGAAGAACAATGGCCGTCTACAACAGTGGCTATAGAACGACCAGAAAGGAAGCTAGCAATGAAGGCACAAATAGAAAGATAGAAACCGTAAGAGGGCAGTTTGGAAATTAAAGATTTATGCCAGACTCGATCGAAAGCCTTTGAGATGTCAAGTGCAATGGCAAATCTTTCGCCAAAGTCCCGAATGGAGGATGACCAGGAGGCTGAAAGGTAGGTGAGAAGATCGCCAGTGGAGTGTCCCTGACGGAAACCGAACTGACAATCAGAAAAAAGGTTGTGATAGGAAAGATGCCTTAAAATTTTTCTATTAAGAATTTACTCGAAAACTTTTGAAATACAGGCTGTTAAAGCAATTGGACGATAGTTAGAGGGTTGGGAATGGTCACCCTTCTTTGGGGCTTGCTGAATGAGAGCAAACTTCCAGCAAGACGCAAAGGTACAAGTTGATAGACAAAGGTATAATGTGAAAAACTTTGGCATATTCTAGCTAATTACCCACTCTCTGCAGAAAGAAGTAGAATGGGATTAGATAAACTAAATTACTATCCTCATTTTAGTCTAAGTTGGACTGAAATAGCAACCTTTCCATAATAAATGTTGGGCAGTGGTAATTCACTAGAGTATGATGCTAGTCACGAAAGTGGTATGAAAAACCTGCACAGCCACTAAGTCATGGAGAAACGCAACAAGGGGAAGAATCTCCGCTAAGTTAAGTGTTAGCAAACTCACATACAATTAGAGGTCTAATATTCCATTCCGAATGGTCTGATGGTCCCGCATATGTTTAATAAAGTACGATGTGACGTACCCATATGTCAACAGGACGACTTGGGTTAAAGAAATTAAAAAGAATATATTTGTTTCCTATGCAGCTTGGGATCGAATTCACGTCCCTCTGATCTCTATGCAATGAGAGATTTAACCATCTTTTGTAACGGTATGATTTTATTATACTTTTAACATCAACTTCATGAGGATATTTAATAGCTCCCATCCACTCATCCTCCAGTCATTTTATTGCCTTATCAGGAATACAGGGTTCTCAGTGACCAACCTCAAAGGCGACATTATTAGAGCAACAAACTCCAACCATCCCAAGAACTCTCACTTTTATAAGTTGGAGAACTGTACCCCACCTGACCGACAGCCGATCAGTTGTATGGTTCTATGGTTACCATCCAATGAAATAATTAGATTCAGACACTGAAAAGAAAAAAAAATAGCTTGCCACTTAGTGCACTTATACAGTCACCTTAAGGTACCAATATGTCAAGTGATTGGATGATGGGCAACCCACTTGCCATGCAGGGATGCAATCAACTGTCCTAAATTTAATTCTGAAGCTTAGTCTTGACTTTCAGTGTCTCTGCACCAATGGGGATTTTTTTTTATTCCATACCCTAGTAATGGATATTTCAATTATTTCCTTTGAAGGTTACAGTACACAACTTTCCTGGGTAGCATAGGTCCGAATATATTGTTGAGAAGCAGGATTTACTAAGAGTTTCTCGTAATGTACTGTAGTTCCGGTACGAATCAGAGTTGCTATTTAGCCTGCTGTTTATGAACTTGGTTATCTTGGAAGTTGTACATTAATTTTTGTGTTTTTTTGTCAATAATGTTTTATTCATGTGATTGTTTTCTTAATTATATAATTTACTTTAATTCTGTATGCTGAATAATTTGCAGTGTAAGAAAACTCTGGCACGTTTTGGATGTCTCTGAGTTGGTTACTGTTGTAAACCGTTGCTTTGTTGGGAATACACTAAAACTGCGATGTGTCGAACACCCTAGAAAATAGGAAACTTATATAAGGATGGGGAAGAGACTGGAGCAGTTTCAGTTGATTTTCAGTTCAGTTTGACTGTAGTGCAGTGTCAGTGAAGGGTGTATATAATTGGTACTTGTGAAAATAGTGAAGTGTTGTTGTCAAGCATTAAGTATAATTGCAGTTAGTAAAGTTTGTATATTTTTGGTACTTGTGAAGACAATGAAGTGTTATTGCAGTTTGCATGTTTTTGATGCTTGTGAAAATATTGGTGAAGCTGGAAGTCATTAAGTGTAACCTTTTGGAAAATAAAGACAGTAAACTTAAGAAGCCAGAGTTTATTTATGACGCCTGAACTAATTCTGTGTACTGTACACCGAAAAGCTGACCATAGAACAACTCCCTGGGCAACGTCCTTCCTATATTGTACTACTGCTGTTGGAGCTTGTGGCAGTGTGGAATGAGGATGTAACACTGGTGTCAGGAGTGGGATTTTTAGAAAGTGCAGCAGTGAGTCTATTCTTCGAAATGGAGCAAGAGGTATGCAGACAAAGAGCCAAGCTGGGCAGGAGGAGGAGGGGCCCTTGGCTGCAATTATGAAGCTATTATATGCTTCAATGAAAGAACTCAAGGAACAGTTACAGGCACAGAACGAAGGACAGAAAGAACTCAAATAAAAATTACAAGCACAGAACGAAGGACAGAAAGAACTCAAAGAACATTTACAGGCACAGAACGAAGGACAGAAAGAACTGAAGGGACAATTGCAGGCACAAAATGAAGAAATCAAAGAACAATTGCAAGCACAGAGGGAACAGCTTCAAGAGGCATTACAGGCTGTGGATGCAAGGACAGCTACATGCTTTTATGGGGGAAATGAAGGAAGAACTGGAACAATTGAAGGAGGAAGTGTATGCTGAGCTACAACAGCAGAAGTATGAGGTAAGCAATAATGTGACAGAGTGCAAACAGCATGCAGACAACCAGTTTGAAGACAATTAGTGAGGGAACTGTGTTGGAGTGCAGACAGCATGTAGATAACCAGTTGAAACATGTTGACCATGTAAAGATAATTAGTGAGAAAATTGAGGCTGTAGAGAAATATTGTGCTGCTGAGCCTCAGATTAATGTACAGCGAGCATATGAAAAAAATAGACAGTGTATGGTGGATCTTGATGAATCCCAAGCAACTAAAGGTTGCATCACAGGGTTGAATAATCATAATGCGGAAGTTTTGAGTCCTGGACTTAATTTTGATGCCCCAGTTTTTAGGCCCAAAACCAGTGAAGTTCATGGCTATAATAGGGGTTTAATTGAAGCCCTAGGAATTTGATGGTAATTCTGGGAAGCTTACCGTGTGCAGTTTAAGCTACTGATCAGAATGGTTGGGATGATAGGCAGAGGGTAGCACAACTTGCTACAAGCATCAAGGGTGCTGCAATGGAGCTTCTTGGCTATATGTCAGTGGGTGATAGGAACAGTTATAAGTCCCTAGTAGAAGTGCCGCAGTGCAGATATGGGATCATGTACCAAACGGAGGTTTACAGAGCAAGATTCCGGAGCCGTGTATGGGCTCGAGGCGAATTCCTACAACAGCTTGATTGATTAAGTTCTTTATTTAGCCAAAACAAATACAAAATATTTTACAATGGATCCGTAAATTGAAAAGTGGCTGAGCCTTTGAGAGGAGAAGCTCTCGTAAAAGGCATCTGTAATTTAACAACATTGAAATGATCCTCAGAACATTTGACTTTTCTTACAGTGTGCTGATTTTCTCTTTATCAGAACTAAAGTGATAATACCAAATCAACTCCCAATAAAATTAATAAAAGTGAAAAAATTAAATTCCTTATACAGTAACATAGCTAAGATTTGTTATATAGAATTGTACTTAATTCTAATTTAAAATAATAAAAAAAAAGTGGGATGAAATGCATTCAGACATATATATACATACATACTGACATTCACATAAGCACAATACATCCAAACACATGCACGTAATCATTTATACATGAATACATATACACATACTTAATTACACATTCATATACATACACATAATATTAAACTTGCATTACAAATACAATAAACAGATCACACTTATATACACAGATACAAATCGGCAAATACTCAGACAAATATACTTATTAATACACAACCTGTATACATCTATTAATAAACATACATACATACATGATATATACTTACCTACATACATTACCACATACATACATACATACTACATACATACATACAATACATACATACGTACATACATACATACATAGACATGCATACATACATACATTCATATATATATATATATATATATATATATATATATATATATATAGACATGCATACCTACATACATTCATATATATATATATATATATATATATATATATATATATATATATATATATATATATATATATATATATATTAATTTACATGTACTTATGGTACAGGCCATGAATACACAACCTACCCAGTACAATAAACGTAAAAACAGTTACATAAAATTATTTTAGTATCAAGGTTACGAATATGATGGCGTATACTAATTTTAAAGCAACTTCCACATAGCACACGGTTATTTGGGTTAGCTAAATTTATTAATTTGAAAAATAGTCCTCATTTATACGTGATGACTATAGGCTTGTAATAAATATTCTTTCAGTGATTTCTTAGCGCTTAAGATGTTGTCCTTCACTCATATATTTAATGGCAATTTATTCCAGATCTTCACTCGCTGATACAGTATCGACTTTTGTGACTGTGATGTGGCCATTAGGGGAATTTTTAAATCGTGATTATTTCTTAAATTATAATTTCTGTTAGAGTGGTATTGGAACATGTTATCACTGATATAACCATTGAGAGATTTATATACAAAGAGAGCATTACAGTATCGACTTATGTCATCTATTTTTAACAATTTTAGTTCACAAAAAAAGGTTGTTCATATGACAGAACCTAGGACGTTTAGCAACTGTTTTAACAATCTTTTTTTGAGCAATTCGAAGTGGATTAACTTTAGATTATTTTGCCCGAATTTGCCCATACTGAGTGGCAATAGAAAATGTTAGGATACACAAAAGAGTAATATACTACTTTTAGTGCTTTGTTGTTTAGTATGTGGAGAGTTAATTTCATTATACCACATTGCTTGTTTATCTTAGTGACCACATTTTGAATGTGTAAGTTCCAGGAAAGATGTTTATCAACAATTACACCCAAAAATTTAGTATGATCAATCTCTTTCACCACACACTCACCTATTCTTAATGGATCCCGATGCTGGGGTATATTTTTCTTCCAATAAAGTTTGATAAATGTTGTTTTATTGGTATTTAATGTAAGTTTATTATTAGTTATCCATCTGTTAATACTGATTAGTTCATTATTCATTATTTGCGTCAGGGAGTGAACACTCTAGTGACTAGCATAGATTGTACAATCATCAGCGAAAATTACGAAGCTGAGTTTCTTACTAGAGTAAACAATGTCATTTATATATAAAAGAAACAACAGTGGCCCCAAAACGGATCCCTGCGGAACTCCATAGGAAATTATCTTTGTGTCTGATTCATGTTCTTTAAACTGGACAAACTGTTTGCGATTTTTTAAGTATGAGTGGAACCATAAAAGAAAAATATCACTGACACCGTAATGCTCCAGTTTAGAGAGTAATATATTATGGTCAACAGTGTCAAAAGCCTTAGATAGATCTAAAAACACTGCAATGGAAAATAATCTCTTATCAAACGAATGTAAATTATCATTAGTAAATGATAAAAGGGCAGTTTCAGTTGACTGGGCTTAACGAAATCCATATTGGGAATCAACCAAAATATCATTTTTACAGCAGTATTCCATGAGTCTACAGTACATTAACATCCCTAAGATTTTACTTATTGCCCGAATTTGCCCATACTGAGTGGCAATAGAAAATGTTAGGATACAGTAAAGAGTAATATACTAGTTTTAGTGCTTTGTTGTTTAGTATGTGGCGAGTTAATTTCATTATACCACATTGCCAGAAGACAAACACAGGCCTGTAATTTTTTATTTCTCTTCTATCACCAGCCTAAAAAATTGGTATTACTTTCTCAATCTTTAACTTGTCGGGGAATATTCCAGTTGCAAAAGATGAGTTGCATAGATGCAAGAGAACTGGGCATAGTATGTTGGCTGTTTCCTTTATTACACTAATGGGAATCTCATCATTACCAGCAGCAGAATTTTTTTTGACTGATTAATAATTTTCAGCAACTCCTCCCTTGCGACTGGAGACATTACGAAAGAAACTACAGATCTGTTACTCAAAGTTGATCCAGAATAATCATCCAAGCAATTCACTTGTTCGGCAAGAGTCTTACCAACATTTACTGTATATAATAATCGTTGAATGCATCAGCAATTTGACCATGTCTTATTGTTTCGTTTTCCACTGTAAAAATATTGTTCAGGCCTGTATTTCCTTCTTTCCCGAGGATATTGTTGATGATTTTCCATGTCTTCTTAGAGTCACCTGAGTTATCTTCAAGTTTTTTGAGGAAGTAAGTAGCCTTAGCATTCTTTACTCTCAACGTAATCTCATTACGCAACCTCCGATAAGCCTTTCCATAAGTTATAGGTTTCTTAGCGAATTTTCGCTGGAGCCTGTTTTTTTTTTTTTTTTTTTTTTTTTTCATGGCTTGCAGTTCAGGAGTTATGTATGGTTTTAAAGACAGATTATTCTTTACATTCTTCTCACAAACTGGAAAATATTTGTTAAATAGTGCCTGAAAAATTAATAGAAAATTATCATATATGATATTTGGGTCAATAGACGAATGTACTGTACAAGCTCCCACTGTACATCCTCCATATTAGACTTAAATTTTTGCATATTATTCCTGCTGAAGTTCCTATATCTAATCTTAGTATAAGCATCGGCCTTATTATCCCTGTTGTTCTTAAAAATGGAAAAAAAAAAAAAAAAAAGGAAAATGGTCAGAAATTTTTCATAAACAACTCCATTACTAAGGTTATCAATATAATTATTTGACCAAATGTGATAAATAATTGTGGCAGTAGTAGCAGTCACTCTTGTTGGTTTAATAATTGCATTAAAAATAAGTTAGAATAACATAATGCTATTAAATCGCTCACGGGTTTATTTGTTTCTAATTTAAGATCTAAATTAAAATCCCCACCAATATAGCATCTCTTTCCCTCACGGTCTATGTTTGATAATATGGTAGTAAAAGATTCATAGAATTTCTCTATATCTGTATGGGGTCTTCTATAAACAAAACCATCTACCGGTATTATATTACATCCATTAACATCATTAGCTTAGATTAATATAGTTTCTATACATTCCTCCTGGAATCTCAGATTAGGTCGCTCAAAACTGGTAAAGTCATCCTTTATGTACAGAGCAACTCCCCCACTGTTACGAGTGAAAGCATTACTGCACATTGTGTAGTTAGGAATAGTGTACAGCTGCTGTATATCAACAGTTAATTTTGTTTCACACAATCCAATAATATCGAAATTATGATACAGTGGAAGAATACATTGATCAATGAATTCATCAAAATGCAGTGGAACACTATCAATGTTATGGCACAATATAGAGAAGCTGTTACAAGGCATTGTAAGGAATAGACTGTTCTGCGAGTCTGGAAAAACATAATTACATATTGGTGACTTATAATCGTGACAGTTAAAAAAAAAAATATCAGGGTTGGTGATCGCATTGTGTCGATCCTCATCAGAACTAAAAGGATTAAAGGTTAGTGCATTTAGAGTCAGGGGAAATAATGCTGTCATTGGAATATGTATTATCATTTAAAGTTAATAAAAGACTGTTATCATCCAATTCAGAATATGGAAAACAAAAATCTGTATTCATGAAAGGGTAATTAATTCACTCATAACGTACCCTACCAGCAGGATGATCTTTATTTAACCTGGTTTGTAGAACGTTGTCTGCTTCCTGTCCCTCCGAGTCACATCCCTACCAGGTCCAATGGGGAGCCCAGGCGGTGTAAGGGGGCCCTTAGCACCACAGGGGGCCGGGGACGAACGCACCACATCCACCTAAGTCACCCTATTGTCCCTCCCGACTGCTCTACCACATGGATCAAGCTGCTGCAGTGCACAGAAAGGAGATGCTGGCAGAGTGCATGATTCCAGGGCAGGCAGGCTGGTATCAGGTGACTTGTGTGGTAACTCGCGTGCAGCAGCCCCAGCCACCACATCACCACCACCCGCTCCACCATTCTCAATAGTTGAACGATCCCGGACTACTAGAGTGCGGTAACTAAAAAAAAGCTCGTTTCCAGATTCTTTTTGCTTCACAAAACATCCATTTGTTTATGTCGTACTTCCAAAGTTCCAGGGCAAAAGTCCTCATTGATGTAAACTCGAGTTCCTTTACGTCTGCTTCGGTTCTGAAGGGCTTTTTCACATTCAGGAAAACTGGTGAACCTCGCTACAATGTTTCGAGGACGATCATTGCGCTTTCCCACACGATGAGCTCTTTCAAAGGTCGGGTTCATATTTAACTTATCCTGCAGTATCTTGGTCACTTTATACTGGCATTGTTCCCAGTTTTCTGTAGGTTCTTCAGGTATACCAGAAAAACGCAGGTTATTATGGCATCCTTGGTCATCAAGATAATCGATTCTGTTTTCATGCTGGGACAGCTTGTTGTGAAGCTCTTGGTTCTCCTCAGCAAGGTAGTGAAGATTTGCTAAACACTCTTTTTTATCATTGTTTCCTTCATTCAGTTTGCATGTTGTTTCGTCAAGTTTGGCTTGAGTGAACTCCAGACTTTTTGTGATATCATTTATTTTCCTCTCAAGAGCTTGGATTTTCGTGAAGTTCTTCTGCAGTCTATCAATAGCATCATTGAATAACTTACGTTGGTTGTCAATAAGAGTTAAGATTTCCTCGTGATCCATCTTGAAATCAACATAGGGCTTCACCAATTCGGAGTTTTCACCGTCTTAGGTTGCTCAGTAGGCTTTATGTCTACTAATTTTTATTCTGATTATCCTTTGTGTGGAAATATTAGCTATTGATAATTTCTTCTACTTTTCTTGGATCCACGAAGAGGCAGAGAGAGAGAACAGGAGCGAAGGAGCGAGACGGAGGCAGAGCACACACCTCCTCACCCTACGGTGACTATGGTATCTTGCTCATAACCTAGATAGTACAGCATACAAGGCGTACCCTGGAGCAGCACCTAATCTGTTGGCTATTCTTCTGAGGGACTAGTTCATTGATGCTCTTGAT
Organism: Coenobita brevimanus; assembly: GCF_032717465.1. Lineage (NCBI taxonomy): Eukaryota > Metazoa > Arthropoda > Malacostraca > Decapoda > Coenobitidae > Coenobita > Coenobita brevimanus. The sequence goes on along the minus strand of NC_136958.1, from coordinate 33,138,742 downwards.
GTTGCAGAGTTGTAAGTGCAAGTGATGCAGGCACAACCCAGGAGCATGCAAGAAGCACTGGCCAGGGCTCTAGAATTTGAGTCCTACTTCAGGTGCAGTACATCCACTTTTCAGGAAGGTCGTATGGTCAGACTCAAATATGAAGTCCGTTTGGGTGGGGCCCGAGAGGGGATTTCCCTCTCTACAGCTCTGCCGCATCAACCCCAGTACCTATCTCTCTCTCTGTCATATGTCAGCTATTTACTATTTGAAATTGTATATTAAATATTCTGTACTTATTAAATATATTAAATAAGGCTATATAGTGCTATGAATGTGTCGCTTTTTAGGATAATAGCAATGATTTGTATAAATTCCACACCACTTGACAGCGTCGCTTTCCGACGTTGCCAGAGGTCAAGGACACCCACCTCAGACTACAGGTGACCGGTCACTTCCTCCCTGATTCCCAACCACGATAGCAGCTACTCCGACTCGCTCTCGTGTGCTCCACAGTCGGGAGAAAGAACTTATTTACAATGTGAACAAGTATTTTCTAGAAGAAAGATCAGAGAGAGGACTTATGCCTACTGTGGAAACCTCTATAAAAAAAAAAAAGCGCCAACACTTTTACCTCGGTGGTGGTGTGGAAAAAAGGTCGAAACAATATAGAAGAAAACACAACTTATAAATATATAAAAACTTTCTCAATCAACTGAGAGAGAGAGAGAGAGGGAGGAGGTTTGGCAGAGCTGTAGAGAGGGAAATCCCCACTCGGGCCCCACCCAAACGGACTTCATATTTGAGTCTGACCATAGTACAGGATTCAAGGCAAGAAAGGGGCAGGTATGTGAAGGGGAAAAATTTGGAGGAAGGTGCTGGTACTGTGAAAAGCCAGGACATAGAAAAGAGAACTGCTGCAAGTGGAGGAGGGAACAGAAGAATACTGGAGGAGGTTGCTGGTTCTGAGGGAAACCGGGACACAAGAAGGACAATTTTTAAAAATGGAAGAAGAAGCAAGAAAAGAGCAGTGCAAGGAAATCCTCACTTGTAACAAAAGCATGTTGGACATGTAATGAAGTGGTGCACTTCAGTTCTGAGTGACCAAAAAAGAAAAAGAAGGACAAGAAGAAGGCTGCAGAAGACCAGGAAGAAGTGGAAAACTAGTGGAGGATGGTGTTAAGGGGCAACCACCAGCCAGCTTTTCCCAAGTAGTCCGACCACCGAGAAAATGCAAGAGAACTGCAATCGACAGTGTGCGAACAGACGGAAGAATAGAAGGAAAGAAGTGTTCCCTGGTGATTGATTCGGTCTCAGAATAGACTTTTGAGGCCTGATGAGTTACATCATCGGTATCTGCCTGAGTCATCGAACAATTGTGTGGCATAACTGGGCACCGTGCAGAATTGAGGGGACCCTTGGATGTCCGGATTGAAGTGGCAGGGCAAGAGGCCACGCTTTCAGATGGAGGATCCTTGCCTTTTTGGTCTGGATTATCTGATGTCCATGGAATGTGAACTGGACTTCTGCTCCATGAAGCTGAAGGTTCGAGGAAAGTCGGTTCCTGTCATGGCTGTGAAACATACCAGTTCCGGTGGTGAGGTGAGGGCGTTCAGCACTAGTTATATCCCCAAAATCAGAACTATTGTTCCAGTGCAAGATGAGTGGCTCTTTTGACAGCTGTATAGGTGTAGTGGAGCCTGATGTACGATGCAAGATGAAGACTGGAGTGATGGTAGGGAGAACTTTGGTGGAGACAGGTGCAGATGAAGTGCCGGTTGTGGTGGCCAGTTTCTCCCGTGAGCCACAGAAGATCAATGAAGGAGAAATTGTAGGACTGTGCCAGGCGGTGGGCCCTGAGTGGCATCAGAGGAAGGCCTGTAAGAGGAGCATAGTCAAGGAAGGCGAGTGTCTGACAGACCACTTACTGGACCTATTTTCACGGAGTTGCCAATACCTAGATAGCCCACAAGTGGTGAAGTTGAGGCAACTGCTGATGACGTTTGCTGATGTCTTCTGCACCGGAGACCTAAACCTGCAGTGCACGGATCTGGTGGAGCATAATGTAGACACTGGGGATCACCGCCTGATTAAACAGCCAGTACGGAGGATGGCGCCAGCCCAACGGCAGGAAACAGAGAAGGAAATGGAGAATCTCCAAAGTCAAGGAATGATAGAAAAGTCCAGCAGTCCCTGGGCATCAGCAGTGGTTCTGGTACAGAAAAAGGATGGCTCAGTAAGGTGCTGTGTAGATGATCAAGACCTGAATGATGTGATGGTAAAGAATGCATACCCTTTGCCAAGAATTTATGACACCCTGGATGCTCTGTCAGGTGCCAAGTGGTTCTCTACCCTAGACATGAGGGCAGGATATCATCAGGTCAAGGTTGCAGAGAAGGACAAGGAGAAGACAGCCTTTTCATATGGGCAAGGTTTATGGCAGCTTAAAGTGATGCCATTTGGCCTATGCAATGCCCCAGCTACTTTTGAGCATCTCATGGATCACGTACTTGAAGGCCTGCTTTTGGAGACAGCTCTCATCTATCTGGACGATATAATTATGTTTGGACGGATTTTCGACCAGGAATTGGAGAGGCTGTTGAAGGTGTTGAACAGGATCCAAGCAGTGCACCTCAAGCTGAACCCCAAGAAGAGGTACTTGTTTCAGAACGAAGTGAAGTACCTGGGACACATTGTAGGTGAGGGCGGCATCCTTACTGACCCAGAGAAGGTGGTAGCTGTGGAATACTTGCCAGTTCCAACTTGTGTGAAAGAGCTACAGAGTTTCCTGGACGTGTGCACCTACTATCGGCATTTTGTTAAGGACTTTGCAATGATAGCTGCTCCTCTGCAGAAATTGTTGGGGAAGAGGCAGCAGTTTACGTGGACTGCAATGACTCAGAAGGCCTTCGACGAACTCAAGCATGCATTGGCCACCTCTCCAGTATTGCTGTACCCTGATCAGAGTCAGACATTTATCTTTGACTGTGACACTAGTGACCATGGTATTGGTGAAGTCCTGTAGCAGAAGAAGGATGACAAGGAGTATGTGGTGACATATTACAAGGAGATCAGCCCACTGGAGCAGAACTACTGTGTGACCCATAAGGAGCCCTTGGTAGTGATGAAGAGCCTTGATTTCTTCCATCGCTACTTGTATGGATACTGCTTCATCATCAGGACAGACCATGTGGCACTCAAGTGGATGAAGATGTTAAAGAATCCAGAAGGACAACTGGCAAGCTGGCCTGGGAAGCTGGACCAGCGCAATAGACCAGTTTCCTCTACTTGAGGCAATGAATAAAATAAAATCTTAGAGCCTCGTATAACAAAGTAGTGAAGGTAATTTTTCAATGTGAATGGTGTTTTTTATGATAAAGACAATTTAAAATCGGAAAAAATCCTGCACACACAAAAAGCTGGCGCCATGTTGTGACGTCACTACCGAGGTGGCTGGTACTGCAGACGACACATCCGATCCGTGTCAACATTACTGTACCATATGATGGCCACCGATCCTTCCTCAAATGATGTGGTAAGTGTTTATTGTATCTTCATGCCTATTTGGCATGCTAATTGCAACCTTCATTAATGTTGATAGATAAATAGATAAAGACAAACTGAGACTTTAATGTGGAAATAGCTGAAAAGATACGGTTTCCTTTCACCACAGGAACATAAATTACTCACTGCCCACCCTCACACCTGCCTCCCACCAGTACGTCCCTACCCACCACACTGCCACATCTATGCAGTTCTTCATCTATTTTGCGTTGTGTATTATAATGTAAGGAAACAGGTATTTTTGGGAAGAAGCCACCAATATTAAGTAACTTATTTTCTTGTACATATTGGGTAAGAATAGGTTAGGTAAGGTTAGGCTGAGTAGGTTAGTTTTTTAACATGCCCCATCCCGACGTTTTCTGGGCAGTGGTACGACCCAGTCCCGACATTTTTGGACCTTTTTTTTTTTGGCTCAAACATCCGCTTTTGGTGCGAAACATTGAAAATTCATAGAGAAATCGCTCACCTGAGGTTTAAAATACTCGATCTAGGTACGAGTACCTCCTTACCTGACTGGGTTTTCTAACAGGCTGGCACCAAAGAAAACGAGTTCTATGGGAGCGTAACTATTTTATCCACACATAAACAGTATTTATTTATTTACTTGGTATGAATTTATCTGTAGTACAAGAGTATATTGGTTTTCAAACAGTAATATAGGCATTATAAGCATTGTTTCACTAACTAACTCATCACCATTCATGACATTTTTTTCCCACATTACCTGATCCTCATTTCTGACTGTTTCTTCCTCTAATGCTATGTAAACTTTGTCTTCCACATTGTCATCGATTGGGGAATCACTCTGGCCCTGAATGTTTTTATTGGCCAGGTCACTGGTAACAGGTGAATTGCCGAGACAATGGCATGCAGGGGGGGGGGAGAGGTTATGTGGTGTAAGGCATTGTCCCTGCTTGACATCTTGTAGAGGAATAGAGGAAGGTGTCCCGTGTATACGTGCCATAAATCACTTGCGAAATCACTTGCGAAAATTGAAAATTGTGCAAATTAGGGACCTTGCAATGTTGCCGCGTTAATTTATGTCTCCGGGATATGAGTGCACATCATGTGAGGACGTGAATTCACGTCTCCGGGACGCGGCGGGTTAAGTAAGATTAAGCACAACCTACAAAATATGAGAAAAATAATTTCTACACAAAAATGGGTGGTTACTTCCCAAAACTTACCAAAACATATGTAACAGTAGGCTGAGGCCTTGTTTGGATATATTATTTGTGCCATACATTTCAGAATTGATTAGATCACTACTAGTAGTAACAGCAGCGGAAAATGTTCTCATTTTTTCAGAGTCAGCCATGTCGGAAGGTGAGCTATCCTTCCTGGTTATGTGATGCAGTCTAGCAAAAGTAGGCATACTGATGATAATTCAGTATTATCAAGGACTCCGTCATCCAGCTATGAAACATGCTAAGTTGAAAAGGTGTGTTACTCAAGCTGGTAGCTGTAGGAACTGTATAATACAGGAAATCAACAGATTTTCAGGCTCCGGATGTAAAATTTTGACAACTTTATCAGTCTCTTTGATTTGATACAGCAACTTTATCATGTTTGGACTGTCTAACCAGTACATGGTAGTGGCCAAAATAAGGTTGCAAAGGAGATGGATGAATAGGTACAGGGGAAGACAGGAGGAAACAGTTCCTGTGAGGAGAGTTGAGAGATTGCGAGAGGAAGAGAAATAGGTAGAGTACAAGAGAACAGTGGAAGAACGATTGGGCAGGTATGAATTAGAACGGATGGAAGAGGTTGAAGGAGTGTGCAAGATATTTAAGGAAGAAATATGTGCAGCATGTGAATCAGTGTGTAGGGTGAGGAGAAGACGCAAAGGAGTGCAGGGGACAGCATGGTGGAATGATGAAGTGAAGCAAGCTGTGGAACAAAAGAAGGTAGCTTATAGAGACTGGATGACAAGTAGGGGAATGGGAGACGTTGAGAGGCAGAAGAGAGATTTATATGCAGAAAGGAAGAGAGAAGTGAAAAGGTTAGTATGTGAGAGCAAGAGGGGAGTGGATGAAGTGTTTGGCAGAAATCTGAGTAAGAACTGGAGGGAATGCAAGAAACTGTTCTGGAAGGAAGTAAGGAAACTAAGACAGGGTGATAAAGGAAGCAGTAGGGGAGTGAAAGATAAGAATGGCAGAATGTTGGTAGAGAAAGGAGAGAGAGAGAGAATAGATGGAGGGAACGCTTTAAGGATTTATTGAACACTGAGAATGATAGTGCACTTTATTAAGATACTTAGATACTTTGATAAAAAAAATATCCTTCTTGTGTAAACTCAGTGTTTCAGGTATGAGACTGTTAAATTACAGGCTTTATATACTTCACTACCATACTTGAAACTATAAAAGGAAGTTAAGACACTAACCAAGCTACTCTGAGCAACACTACCACAGCCTATCACAGCACAACATGCCAACAAGCAATCACAGTCCTATCACAACACCACTTCATGGTAATTTTGGGGAAGTATATAATATAATAATATAATACATTAAGTACTTACATTAAAATGGTCTTCACAGCAGTAACAGTTGTATTCCAGCATGGGGAAGTCACGACGAGCAGACTCCCACCACTGCGTCCTTATTTTCTTATCTTTTGGCACACTTATAAAACGTTTACATGGTGTTGCCTTCGTGGTGCTTTTGCACATTGACACAAAGCAATAGTAATAACGTCTGCTTGCCTGGGACATGTTTATAGGGATACAGTACACAAGTAAACACAATCAGCTGTCAATCAGCTGGGCCGTGGCTCTGGCAAGCCACAATTCCGACCTCACGACCAATCACAGCGCGTTTCATAGTCAGGTGATATATTGGCATAAAAACACTGCATTTATTTATTATATGATGCATATTTAAGCTAAAAGACCATAAGTATATTGAAATTCAACATATTTTCCATTAAAAATATATATATAATACTTACGATTTTTGATCTGAGGAAATTGGTCTATTGTGAGGTGCAGCACTGTCCTGCATGGGTACATGACAATGCTGACAGCCTGAGTTGTCGGCCTTGTGACCCAGCGTGCTGGCAGTGTAGTAAAAAAGATCATTGTAGTAAGAAATGCAGCCATACTGCAGTGACAGGGCCAGCGTCGGATACAGAAGACCTGAAGGGGATGCAGATGGAGACTGCAGATTTACTGTACAACTAGTGCTAGAATGGTTGCGGCTGAGTATGGCGTGACCACCTTGGGAAGAGATTTCTAGATTCATCCCTGCGACCAAGAGTTCCTAGAGTCAGTGGGACCTTCTTCATTTCAATAACGGACTACTGGAGCGTCAGTGGGAGACACCCAATGGCCTCAGAAAGTACTGACAACTGGTGTTTTTGAAGAAAATGAGGTCTGGGATCTTGGATGAATTTCATAACCAGATAACTAGTGGGCACCTGGGAGTGAAGAAAACTCTAAGTCAGTCGTGACAGAGTTTCTACTGGACTTGCATGCATCATGATGCTGAAGAGTGGTGTCGGGCCTGTGATGTATGCAGTGCCAAGAAAGGACCCAAGAAACGTGGTTGTGCCCCTCTCCAGCTGTACCAAGTGGGTACACCAATGGAAAGAGTCACAGTGGACATTGCTGGAACTTTGCCGCTCACTGAAAGAGGAAACCGGTATATATGTGTTGCCTTGGACTACATCATACAGTGGCCAGAAGCCTATGCCATCCCTGATCAAGAGGCTGCGAGTGTTACTCAGGTGTTGGTTGACCAGTATTTCTGTTGTTTTGGGATGCCACAAGAGCTACTTTCAGACCAGAGTAGAAACTTCGAGTCTGCTGTATTCCGTAAGTGCTGCAGGTTACTGGGGATCAAGAAGACCAGGACCACTTCACTAAGACCACAGTCAGACAGGATGGCAGAGAAATTCAACTGAACCCTGGGACAAGATCTGGCCACGTACTGCGTAGAGGGACAAATGGAATGGGACCAGATATTGCCAGTGTTGTTGATGGCATATCAATCAGTTATCATATCTGCAAAACTGATGTTGAGCCAAGAGTTACACTTACCTCTTTGCCTCTTAATGGAAAGACCACTTGGTAAAGAGCTGCCTACATGCACCTCCAGCCATGCAAAGCATCTTCAGGATAGGCTGGCTGAGGTACATCATCAGGTGTGAGAAGCTCTAAAGCTGTCGGGTGAAGCGATGATTCCAAGGCAAATGAGGTGAGCATCAAGTATGGTGACCAGGTTTGGTTATACAATCCTCAGCAGGAGAAGGGAGAGTCACCGAAGCTGCAGAGCCCACGGGACAGGCCATAAACTGTGTTGGACCGCCTATCAGACGTAATGTACCAGATTCAGGGAGCTAGGAAATTTTACCCAAAGGTGGTACATGTGAATCATCTATGGCAGTAACATGGGCCAGGACAGTACAGCTGGGATGTCTCTGTGGAATCGTGCTCACCCGCAGCCAAGGATGTTGAGGAGGACCAAGGAGCTGAAGTGCATGGGGATGGTGACAGTTTCCCATGAGAAGTGCATCAGGAAGAGGACCAAGACATTCCAGGAGGAGTGGGCTGTGAGGAAGAGCAAGGACGTTGTCAGAAGCAACATAGAAGACCTGATGAGCTGAAGGATTATTTTGTGTATAATTAGATGTTTAGTTTGTATTAAGGACTGAGTTTGTATGTACTGTGTAGTTTTGTTGGGATGACAAAGGACTAGGGAGGGGGTAGTGTTGAGAAGCAGGATTTAGTAGAAGTTTATCATTGTTTCTTGTACCGTAGTTCCAGTACGAATCAGAGTTGCCATTTAGCCTGCTGTTTGTGAGCATAGTTATTTTGAAAGTTGAACATTAATTTTTTTTTTTTCTCAATAATGTTTTATTCATGCGATTGTTAAATTATGTAATATACGTTTAGTCTGCATGCTAAATAATTTACAGTGTTATGTAGTGTAAGAAAACTCTGGCATGTTTTGGATGTCTCCGAGTTGGTAACTGTTGTTAACCACTGCTCTTTTGGGTATGCACTAGAACTATGAAGCGTAGAACACTCCAGAATATAGGAAACTTATATAAGGATGGGGAAGAGACTAGAGCAGTTTCAGTTGGTTTTCAGTTCAGTTTGAGTGCAGTGCAGTGTCAGAGAAGTTTGTATTTCATCAGTACTTGTGAAAATAGAGAAGTATTGGTGTCAAGCATTAAATGTAACTGCAGTAAGTAAAGTTTATATATTTTCTGAACTTGTGAAAACAGTGAAGTGTTACTGCAGTTTGCGTATCTTCAGTGCCTGTGAAAATACTGGTGAAGTCGGAAATCATTACGTGTAAAATTCTGGAAAATAAAACAGTGAACGTAAGAAGTCAGTGTTTATTTACGACGCCTGAGCTGAACTTGTGTACTGTACACTGAAAGGCTGACCACAGGGAGAACATCTCAATGGGCAACGTCCTTCCTATACTGTACTACTGCTGTTGGAGCCTGTGGCAGTATAGGACAGGAATGTAACAATATATATATATATATATATATATATATATATATATATATATATATATATATATATATATATATATATATATATTGTTATGGAACAGAGAAAACTGTCCCGCAAAGTTCCAGGTTCAAAACAAAGGAGTTAGGTAAAATTACAAGTTAAAGTTTAATGCTCAAACTAAAAACTAAACATTCAGGACTCATAAGGATAATGTAATGGCCAAAACAGGTTAAATATATGGTTAACTGCAATAGCCGCTATTAACACGAAATTAGCAAGAGTAAATTTATCTAAGTCAGCCCTGATAAAATGAGAAAACCGGATAATGCTCAGTTAATGCAAGATATATTATGACAGATACAAAATATTATTAATAATGGCTGACAATATGAGCTTTACATGAATAACAAAAACCTTACCAGGCATATGAATTAACACCTTATGCTATACAGTACAAGAAAAAATGTAATAACACTTATACTGAAATTACACAGCAGCTAGATGGTTGGAGACTTCCTGAGCACTCACAAAAATAACAACTGTACAGGGGAGGACAGAGATGTGAACAAAATGAGGAGTAGATCTAAGTGGCAATTAATGCAGAGACTGAGCTCATTATATAGGGGCCGGCAGAGCTTGATACAACTTGTAAGAAGGACGCGCAAATGAAGCCACAGGGGACAATGAGTTGACACTCCTGCTCTGAACAACAGAAAGAACGAGTTACTCTACTATAAGAGAGAGAAGGGGGGAGTGAGATAGAACACGCACTATGGAAGCCACAAGGCGAATCGTGATCAAACATGCAGCATACTGTAAGTTAGAATTATACAAAGGATGATGAAATCATAGGCTATGTAACACCTCCCCACAAAGAAAAAGAAATTTACAAAGGAAATTTCTTATTACTCTAAAACAATCTGTCTAAAGTCTAGATAAGCAATCTGCAATAACATTTTCTTTCCCCTTGATATGTTGTATGTCTAATGAATACTCCTGAAGAAGTAGACTCTATCTTGTCAATCTCTGATTTTTATCTTTAAACTTACTAAGGAATTTCACTGGGTTATGATCGGTATAAATGACTATGGAGTCAAAACCAGAACACAAATAAAATGAAAAATGCTGTAAACCAAAAATCAAGGCCAAAAGCTCTTTCTCAATAGTTTAGTAGTTCTTTTGAGGTGGAGTGAACTTCTTACTGTAATAAGATACAGGGTGTTCAATACCCTGATCATCCTCTTGCAGCAAAACAGCCCCAGCTCCTGTATCACTTGTGTCAACAGCCATCTTAAAAGGCTTAGCAAAATTTGGAGTAGCGAGCACTGGCTGACTAAATAGGATAGCTTTAAGTTTGCTGAAAGAGGATTCACAGTCATTGGTCCAGACAAATTTAACTCCCTTTTACAGTAGGTCTGTAAGTGGTGATACAAGAATTGAAAAGTTAAGAACAAATCTCCTGTAATAACCTACCATTCTCAAAAATCTTTGTAGCTCTTTCCTACTTTTAGGTCTGGGAAGATCACTTATAACCTGAACCTTAGCTCCTGGTGGTGCAACATGTCCATCACCAATTACGTACCCAAGGTACTGAACTTTAGCTTGACCAAACTCACACTTTGATAAATTAGCTACAAGATTAGCCTGAACCAAACGCTCAAGAAATTTACTGACATGGCATAGGTGATCTTTCCAGTTGTCACTGAAGATTAATACATCATCAATATAAACAACACACCCTGCCAAACCCTCTGTTACAACATTCATGAACTTCTGAAAAGTGGCTGGTGCATTCTTCATACCATATGGCATTACAGAACATGCAAAAGTCTTTCCTAGTGTTACAAAACATGAAATCTCCCTAGCACGTTCAGTCATAGATACTTGCCAGTATCCCTTTAACGAATCAAACTTACTTATGTACCTAGCCTTTCCGATCTTGTCTATGCAATCTTCCACGCGAGGGAGAGGGTAAGTGTCTGTTTTGGTTATCTGATAAACACGTCAGTAGTCGATGCAAAGCCGCTGTGACCCACCGGGCTTAGGGACTAGAGTGACAGGAGAACTCCACTCGCTCTGACAGGGCTCAATCATCTTGTGGTCCAACAGGTAGCCAAGCTCCTTCTGAATGAGAGGAACTTTCGCTGGGTTCATAAGGTAAGGAGGCAGTTTAATTGGCTTTGCGTCTCCAACATCGACATCATGCATCAACACAGTGGTTCTTCCTGGAGTGGCACGGAACACTTGCGGGTACTCCTGCAGTAATGCCGAAAACTCCTGCCTTTCCTCGGGAGCTAGATGAGAAAGCTTAGTCTGGAGATCATTCAGGATATCAGGATTCTTCCCCAAACTATCACTCAGGCTCATGCTGCATGGGAGAGCTTCACTTGCAGACTCGGAGGAACAGCTACAGTGCAGACTGGGTTATTTTCGTCCCGCCCATGATATAACTTTAGCATGTTGATGTGACGAAGTTGCTTGTTCTTTCTACGATCTGGTGTGGCGATGACATAGTTGACATCACTGAGTTTCTTCTCCACGAAATAAGGACCACTAAACTTGGCCTGAAGAGGTTGCCCATGCACTAGTAGCAGAAACAAAACCTGATCTCTTGGCTGAAAGTGGCGTAACCTGGACTTCTTATCATACGAAGTCTTCATCTTCTCCTGAGCAGCTCCTAAATTCTCTCTCGCCAGCTGTAAAGCAGTGGACAGCCGTTCTTTGAACTTCATCACATACTCCAGCAGGTTGACGTCATCTTACTCTGACAGCCAGCATTCCTTGAGTAGCTTAAGGGGTCCTCTTACTTCATGGCCAAACAGTAGTTCAAAAGGGGAGAAGCCCAGTGATTCATTTGGAGATTCTCTTGCGGCAAATACAACGAATGGAAGACCTTTATCCCAGTCTTTCTGATGTTCCAAACAGTATTTCTTGAGCATCGATTTGAGTGTTTGATGATATCTCTCCAACGCTCCTTGGGTCTGGGGATGGTAAGCTGAAGACGTGATCTGGGTGATGCCCAACTTTTTCAGAGACTGCTTGAAAATATTTGACATGAAATTACTTCCCCAGTCTGACTGTACCTCCTTGGGCAGACCAAACTTGGTGAAGAACCCTAGCATTTCCTTAACCACGTTCTTTGCTGAGATATTTCTAAGTGGAATGGCTTCAGGATAACGAGTAGCCATATCAATCAGGGTCAACACATAAGAAAATCCTGAAGAAGTCTTAGGAAGAGGGCCCACAATATCCACCAACACCCGGGTGAATGGCGCCTCAAAAGGAGGAATGGGAACTAGAGGTGCAACCTTTTCGGTCTGATTACACTTCCCCACAACTTGACAGGTGTGACAAGACTTACAGTACCAGGAAACATCTCTGAAGATACCTGGCCAGTAGAAGTGTTTCAAAATGCGTGCCACAGTCTTCCTCACTCCAAGGTGTCCTGCCAAACTGGAATCATGAGCCACTCTAATGATATCCTGCCTACAAACACGAGGGATGACAACTTGATGTACAACCTCCCATTCACAGTCGGCTGATGCTGTTGGGGGTCTCCACTTCCTCATAAGTACTCCTGACTTTATATAATAACAAGTAGAAGCACCAGCTAACTCTTCCTCACTGCAAGCAGAGTTAGCTAGACCTTTCAACTCAGGGTCAGCAACCTGCAACTCAACCAACTCTTGACGAGACAAATTATCAACACTACGGGGTACTGCCTCATCTGATGAATGGTCCAAATTAGCAAGAAAAGTGTCAGCTAGGATAACATCATCATCATCATTATCCTCTAAGTCACCAGTAACTTTAGACTTAGCCCTAGTGACAGCACATGCAGAGACATATCAGGGACATCACAATCCTGGGTCGCAGCCACTGGCTCACTAGACAACTGAGGAGCTGGACACACTTGACTTCCACCAATATCATTTCCAAGTAAGAAAGTTACCCCTGACATTGGGAGTGTCTCAACCAACCCAACCATAACGGAACCATTAACAAAACCAGACTCTAAATTCACTCTGCACAGAGGGACAGAGAAGTAATTATTCCCTACACCTTGTAAGATTACAGTTTCATCAGAGGAATTAACATTAGAGCCTAGAACACTGGTCAGCATAAGGGATTGGCAAGCACCTGTATCACGATATATTTTAACTGATTTCCTGTCATTACTGTCCAGAGGACTGACAAAACCATCAGACAGGAAATTAGCACATGAACTCTTGAGAGTGTCACCCACGTTACTGCTCAAAAGAGGAGCTTCATCATGAGGATTTAATTTACCCATCAAAGCAGGTTCAGTTAACTCAGTTAAAGAATTCTGGGAACTCTCAAGGGTGGACACTTGACCAATTGACTGAATATTTAAAGACTCCTTTTTGTTCACATCACGCTGTCTCCTGAAACATTTCTCCGTAGTATGACCAAGCTTACTACAATAAGTACATTTACTTTTCTGAAATCTAGAGGTGAAGCTGGTATTTACTTCCTGAGAAACATCATCTTTATTCTCTTTCCTGTTACCTGTACTCTGAGTAGAGGCAACATACTTACTCTCAGCTTTCCTTTTTTCCTTAGAATATCTCTTGTGAGTGAGAACATACTCATCAACTAAAACTGCAGCATCAGACAAATTATCTATTCTTTTCTCATCAAGATATAGGCTTACATCATTATTAATACACCTTTTGAAGTCCTCCAGCAAAATTATCTGCTTAAATTTATCAAAATCAGAATCCACATTCTTAGAATTTAACCACTGCTCTAACAGATCTTCTTTGATTTTTGCTTACTCAACATGGGATTGCTTATCTTGCTTATAAGTTGTCCTAAATTTTACTCTATAGGCTTCAGGAACAAGCTCATAGGCCTTAAGAATCAAGCTCTTAAATACATCATAATTATCAGATTGATCCTGAGGCAAAGATGCATAAATTACTTGAGCTTTACCGGTGAGAACAGTCTGAAGGAGTACTGGCCAATACTTTTTGAGCCAATTAAAACCTGTAGCTACCCTCTCAAACAACTGAAAATACTTTGTTAAATCAGATTCATTAAAAGGAGGGACAAGTTTAACATTTTTAGCCACATCAAAATCATCAGAGCTAGATGATCCAGTTCCACATTGTTTCATGCGATACTCATGGTCTGCCTGAATCCTAGCAAGCTCAACTTGTGCGTGAAACTCAGCCTCCTTAGCACGAGCCTCCTGCAGGGCTAGCTGTAACTTAACTAATTCAATCTGCGTTTGCTCATCTGGAGGAGTTACATTAAACAAGCTTTTATTAATTATGTCAACAATTTGATCTTTAGAATGATGAGAGCGAACAGCAATTCCCAATTGTTGAGCAACAAGCTTAAGTTCATTCTTTGTTCTGTTTTCTACATCACACACTGTTTGCACATTTGACAAAAAAATCTTTGGCTTCATCAAGAGTAGTAATAGTAGACATCATGAATAAATCACAGTCACAAAATATCAAGCAATATCCTTATGATAATATCCTGAATATCCTGGCGAGGTCGCCAAATTTATGTTACGGAACAGAGAAAACTGTCCCGCAAAGTTCCAGGTTCAAAACAAAAGAGTTAGGTAAAATTACAAGTTAAAGTTTAATGCTCAAACTAACAACTAAACATTCAGGACTCATAAGGATAATGTAATGGCCAAAACAGGTTAAATATATGGTTAACTGCAATAGCCGCTATTAACACGAAATTAGCAAGAGTAAATTTATCTAAGTCAGCCCTGATAAAATGAGAAAACCGGATAATGCTCAGTTAATGCAAGATATATTATTACAGATACAAAATATTATTAATAATGGCTGACAATATGAACTTTACATGAATCACAAAAACCTTACCAGGCCTACAAATTAACACCTTATGCTATACAGTACAAGAAAAAATGTAATAACACTTATACTCAAATTACACAGCAGCTAGATGGTTGGAGACTTCCTGAGCACTCACAAAAATAACAACTGTACAGGGGAGGACAGAGATGTGAACAAAATGAGGAGTAGATCTAAGTGGCAATTAATGCAGAGACTGAGCTCATTATATAGGGGCCGGCAGAGCTTGATACAACTTGTAAGAAGGACGCACAAATGAAGCCATAGGGGACAAAGAGTTGACACTCCTGCTCTGAACAACAGAAAGAACGACTTACTCTACTATAAGGGGGAGAAAGGGAGAGTGAGGTAGAACACGCACTATGGAAGACACGAGGCGAATCGTGATCAAACATGCAGCATACTGTATGTTAGAATTATACAAAGGATGATGAAATCATAGGCTATGTAACAATATATATATATATAGATATACAGTACATTCATATATATATCATCATCAGCCGTTTGAGTATCCACTGCAGGACCGGCCTATCCTGACCGATGTTGGGTCTATACAGCCAATGTATCTCTACCAAGTGGCTTAGGCTGTCTGGTAGAGATTGTATGTAGGGTGAGAAGTGCTTGTAAGTGTAATTGTAGTGTTGGAGTGGCTTTGGATGTGTGTGTAGTCTGTGAAACAAGTGTAATCGGGCTGCGCAAACCGACTGGATGGAAGCATACTTTATAGTAAGCGACACTGGTTCAACCACAGCACCCATTGTGTCCGCCAATGCAGTACGTGGCCAGGTGAATACCCCCAAAGTTTATTATCCTGGTGGGGTGCGAACCCTGGTTCACCCGTGTACGAGACGCACACTCTACCACTGTACCACACAGGCGACATATATATATATATATATATATATATATATATATATATATATATATACAGTATATATATATATATATATATATATATATATATATATATATATATATATATATAAATATAAACTCATCCATGCTTTCCCGCTTCTCTCTCTCTCTTCCATAAGTTTTACACTCAAGGCCTTCTTTTATTAACTTCTTTTGTTTGCAAGAATGCTTGTGTATACTCTCGTCCTCATTTATGCAGCAAAACTATTTCTGTTAACATTCTATTATAGTATTATCCTCATTCTACTGTACCTTAGCTTAACCCGTCACGTCCCGAGCTATTTCGCACCTCCGACACCCCCCAGTCCCAAGCTATTTTGGATTTTTTTTTTTTTGGCTAAATTCTCCACTTTTGGTGAGAAACATCGAAAATTCATAGAGGAATCGCTCACCTGAGGTTTAAAATACTCGATACAGATAGCAGTACCTCCTCACCTTGCTGGGTTTTCTATCAGGCTGGCTCCTAAGAAAACGAGTTCTATGGGAGGGTAACTATTCCACACCACTCATAAAAGATATTTATTATTTATTTGGTACGAATTTGTATGTAGTACGAGAGTATATTGGTTTTCAAACAGTAATATAGGCATTATAAGCATTGTTTCACTGACTAACTCATCAACATACCTGACCTTTTTTTGGTAACATTACCTGATCATCATGCTATGTAAACTTTGTCCTCCACATTGTCATAGATTGTGGAACCACTCTGGCCCTGAATGTCTTCATTGGCCAGGTCACTGGTAACAGGTGAATTGCTGAGACAATGGGGTGCGGGGGGAGGGGGGGAAGTTATGCGGTGCAATGCATTGTCTCTGCCTGGCATCTTGTAGAGGAATGGAGAAAGGTGTCCCGTGTATATGTACCAAAAATCACGTACAAAAATTGAAAATTGTGCAACTTATGAACCTAGCAATTGCACGACGTACCAGTACGTCGATGGGACTAGCTGTGACAAAGTGTTGCAACGTATCCATACGTCGATGGGATGCCTCGGGTTAAAACTATCATGTCTCCTTAATTTCTTAGTTGTAGTGATAGATTACCTGTGATTTTGATGCAAGTCACAAAAAATATTGTAGAAAGGCCGTAGAACATTGTCCTTTACTACAATTGAGCAAAAGGACTAAAATCCAGGTTATGTTAAGAGTAAAAGGAATATGATGACTTGCTTGTCATGGAATTGCTCAAGATCAGAGAAAGAATTAAGTCCAAATCTCTAGTCCCAGCCACTTCTGTTTTGTCTTAATTTTTCTTGCTTTCTTTTCCCACCCTTCTCCCTTTTCTTGTAACCTTCTTGAAGCCCTCACTTCCAGCCAATGCTAATGCTCATAAGTCTCATTTCTTTCCTGCCATATTCATCCTACCCCTCCCCTTCCTTCTCCAGTCTAGTTCTATCCCCAGGGAATTAGGTTATTCTCCACTAATGATATATATATATATATATATATATATATATATATATATATATATATATATATATATATATATATATATACACACACACACACACACACACACACATACGTATATATATATATATATATATATATATATACACACACACACACACACACACACACACACACATGAGTACCTAATATCAGCCATTGCAAGTCCACTCTTGATATAAGGCCTTCCCCATCCTTTTCCACGAATTCCTTGCACGAGCCAATCTCTTCCACGTTTTTTCCTGTAAAGTTCTTTATCTTATCTCTCCACCTCCTGTCTGGCCTTTTTCTGCTATGCTTACTATCTCTTGGAGTCCAGTCAGTCAGCCTCTAGCTCCATCGGTTATCCCTTATTCTTGCTATATGACCTGCTTTCCTCCAGTTCTGTTCTTTTAAAACTTGTATAATGACTTTGACTTTAGGCTGCTCTCTCACCCAAGTTGATCTTTCCTTCTCTCTTGAAGATATTCCCAACATTTACCTTTCCATTACTCTTTGAGAATGGATGAATTGATTTTTCCATCATATATATATATATTTTTTTTTCAGTTTCCAGGTCTTACAACCATACGACATAACTGGGATTATACATTTGTTATATACTTTTCATTTCAAGCATACTTACAAGCTACTTTTCATTTTGTCCCTGTGTTTACTGAATGCCTTCCATCCAATTGTAATGCGCCCAAGTAATTCACCATCATGGTCTTCTGTTAGTTTTAGTATTTCCCCTAAGGAATTGTACTCCTATACTTCTTCAAGAATTTCTTTGTTTATTCTAAAGACACTCTTCTGGGTATTTGAACTGAACATTAGTTTTACTTCGGTTCATCCTTAGCCCTACTTTGAGAATTTCTCTGCATAGATCATTTAATATTCCTTGTAATGTCTCTGTTGTTTCTGAGATTAGGAATATGCTATCTGGAAATCTTGAATGGTTTAGGTTTTCTCCGTCTATGTTTCCTCCTTTGTTTTCGCAGTCTAGCTTTCCTGAAAATACCTTCTAGGCCGCTATAAATAATTTTGATGAAATTGTAGTTCCCTTTTTATATATGCTTTCGAGCAGTTTTACAATGTTCTCATTTACTCCTTGGTCCTTCAATGAATATACAATTGCTGTGTGTTCCACGGAGTCAAAAACCTTTTTCTAGTCGATAAAAAACAACCACATTTGTTTATTATATTCAATTGTTTTCTCAGTTCGCTAATTCATAGTGTGTAGAAGATCAGTAGTTGAATACTAGCTTCAGAATCCTGCTTGCTCACGAGACTGGTTTTCTTCCAAATTTGTTTTCATTCTGTTCTAAAGGACTTTAGTGATGAGTCTGTAAATAACAAGTAATAAGCCAATGGGTCGATGGTTACTAAGATCTTCTAAGTCGTCTTTATTATAAAGCAAAATAACTAGTGCATTAAATCGTGTTTTGGATTTTTTTTTTTTTAATTGAGTAAATAAGTGGGCAAGCCTGTTTTGTACTTCTCCTCCTGCATCTGACAATAAACCTACTATACTACTACTATTCTCTCTTCTCCTAGGGCCTTCTTTCTAATCATACTTTTAAGAGAAATGTTTACTTAGTCTGGTCTTATCTCAGGTATTTTACTTGTGTCAGCTGAAGTGTTAGCTATTGTCACTATTGTCTTTGGTGCATATAGTTCTTTGTAAAATTCTTCAACTCATCACAATCCTATCTCTAAATTTAATGACTTCAAGGTTTTTGTCTTTCAGGGGTATTATTTGTTGCTTTCCTAGTGCCATTTTGCTTCTTACCTGTTTTAGGTTTTCCTTTATTGATGGTATCTTTGATGTGATCTTTTTTGTTCTTATCTCTCTGTCTCTTGTTCAGCTTATTCAATTCATTTCTTTCTGTTTCATTTTTATTTTTTACTTTCATCTCTATTTTACTTTTCATGAGCTAGAGGGTCTTTTTTTAATACATGTTGGCTTTGGTTGTCTTAGCTTTCCCTACTGCCCCCGCTGATTCTCTTGGCAGTTTTGTTAGTCTACCATTCGACTCACATTCAGCATAAGCCTGAAATCTGTTCGTAGTTCAAACTGATTGGCTGCTTTGTTTTCGCTTACTTTTATTGGGCATATTTTAAAAATTTTAATCAGCTTCTTTCTTTCTCTTCTGATAATGAATCTGGCTGTGTAACCTACCATTCTGTGGTCACTTCCTACACGCATATATACTTTGTTGATAACAGTGGTGTTCATGATCGTGTTATTATTATCTGCTATAAGGAAGTATTTTTCTTTCTGTTTCCCCATTTTCACTTCCAGGTCCGTTGTTTCCCTGTTCTTTTGTGAAAGAATGTGTTCATTACTCTCATGTTATAAATTTCAGCAAAATATACCACTATTTTACCTCTCATTCCTTTCTCCCACTCCCAGTTTTCCCATACATTCTTCCCCATTTTTCAGTTTGTCAACATTTGCATTGAAGTCTCTCATGAGATAAGTATATGTGTTTTTTTCTTGTTCCATAATCTGGGAGATGTCATCACAGTTTTTTTTTTTTTTTTTTTTTTGAACTTTGACAAGTCGGTGCATATACTTGTATTACTTTCGGGGTGTATCGTTTGCATAGTCTAATTACAATCCATGCTACTCTGTCAGATACACTGCTGAATTTATCAATGTTCTCTGCAAGATTTCTTTTAATTACGAACCCTACACCACTAGCTCTTTCATTCTGACTTCCTCCGTTGTAAAATAGGTGGTAGCTATCTTTGCAATGCATTAATTTTCTTCTCTTCTCTGGATCTCACTCAAACCTACAATATCCCAACTAATGTTTTCACTTCAGTCATTAAGTTATCAAGTTGTAATATTCTGCAAGGCTTCTTACATTGTACGTGTAGATCTATAAAAAGGCTCTGTTTCGACTACCTTCCTCAGTCTCTCTCCTCAGACCTTTTCTCCTCAACTCTCTTTCCTCAAGTTCATTAAATTATTCTTGCACTCTTTTTGGCAGTTCTTGTGTTCCTTCTGTTCCTTTCACCAGCCACAATCTCCATCCCTCAGTCTCCTGCATTATGCATTCTCCCTTACACTACTCCAAGTCACCCAAGACTACTGTATTTACCAACTCTCTTCAGTCTACTTCATTTCGATCGTTCTGTCCGTCCATTTCCTCTTCCTTTTTGTCCTTCCAAGTTCTTCATGCCGTTCCTACAGATCTCTTTCTCCTCCTTCTGTCTGTCTGTCTGTCTGTCTCTCTGTTTCTGTCTGTTTCTGTCTGTCTGTCTGTCCGTCTCTGTCCGTCTGTCTGTCTCTCTCTGTCTGTCTGTCTGTCTGTCTCTCTCTCTCTCTCTCTCTCTCTCTCTCTCACTTCCCAACTCACACTAATCTTATGCCGACAAGTGAAAACGTTAAAGCGATAACAGTCAGTGCTTTCATAACCCATGCGAGTTGTAGGGGCACGAGGCTAGCCTATTTTGTGCGCAATGATCTTATTTGTAGAGGCTTTGAAGATTCGCTAACACCTCTTCCTAGGCGATCTATTCTGCACATTAAGTCTCAGTAACCTGTTGCATGCCATCAATGGAAACTTTAACGAAAATAAAATGATGTCAGTTACCAACACTGCCAAAGCGTAAACCGCGAACAAAATATCGTTACGGAAGGCGTCATACGAAGTCTCTTATGCCACTTAAAGTACTAGTGTTATTCACGAAGAACAGTCCATTTTCTTCTTTTAGGCATATTTTATCTTTATGTACTAAAGTCTGTCTAAAGAGTACGTGGACTACATACAATTATTTAAAGGTTTACCCATGTTATATTTATAATTTAGTTAGGCTAAACTGTGTTAAATGCTGGCATGCTCCCGAACTGATTCAGGGTTTCACGAACGCACAAGTGCGCTTCGAAAGGGTAATTAACGTTTCAACATGGTAAAAATGCTTTTCCGATAAAAGTATTAATCTATACGCATGGGCGAATTTACGTAGAGACTAATATGGTTTAAGCCTCAGGCTCGAAGCTTGAGGGTGGGCCCCAGGTATACTGATTAAAATAAATGAATAATATCGATAAGGTTTAAGAACATGTCTGGCACAAGGGTACAGAATGAAAATCTAATACCACAGGATACATAAACTGTAATTCAAGGAAGACCATATGTGTTATAACATTATTTCTGCTGTGATGCACTACACAATACAACCCTTTTTTAATGCAAGAAACAAGAAACCAAAGGCCAGGAGCCCGCAAGACTGTTCCTTCTAAATAAAAACAAAACCAAGATAACAGAGAGCCAAATTTAAGATCCTTTCATTTCGAGATGCCTGGGCACACTGTGTTTGTAGGACTGGAAATCAGAGACAGCAGGAAATACAGAGAGAGGGACACGTTTCCTGAGATGACCTGTTACATACATGAAGGACTGGGAGTAACAGTTAACTTTTGCTTTAGATAGTTGGACAGAAAAGGGATGAGATTTTGTTGCTAGACAGATGCTACGCCCTCGCCGTAGTGGTGGAAGGATGCAAACAGACAGTTAAGAGCAGTGACCACTGAAGTAGCGATAGAAAAGAGATAAAGACGGAACAATCTGGCGAAGAGACAGAGGTTGAAGGAAGCCAATAGGAGGAGACTAATTAAGACAAGAAGCCTTTGACTCCACCTAGTCGTGAAGAGTTCTATGTGGGCAGCCTCCCCATACATGAGAGTTGAACTCTCCACAGGGGCGAAACCCACAATTCTCGAAAAGTGAAGCACCGTAGTTAAGAATAATGAACACCGAAAATTCGAGTTATTTGGCTGGAACTTAATATTATTAAGTTTAAATGAATGCAAAATGCAATAACAGCACTATACTGTTCTTTATCATGATAAAATAAATGGAAACTGCTATTGCAACGATTTCTTTTACGTTGTGCGACATTGTGACATATTGTAATAGCTTATTACTGCATACATGTATGTTTGTAGGTAGGTAAAAGGGTAGCTAGACAGAATCAGCCAAATACTTGTCTGCACCTTCCAACAGGTAAGAAAAATTCATTGGGTATAGTATTTCCGCTACTTAAACTAAAGAGCTAAACTACCTGTACAGTATACATGAGCAGTATTCTTGATTGAATAGGAAGCTTCGTGACACCTGTTCCTTAGCGATTTATTTTCCATCTTGGACCTTACTTTATCTTTAATACTATGTATATCTTAACATCGATACAGTTGTTCTGTAACATAAAAAGCAATCAATAAGATATGATTTGCAAAATAAATCGGCGAATCTATGCATTCTGCCTTGTGTTGGTGGTGGAGGAGGCCAGGTGTGTGTGGAGGCCCGGATGGTGGTGTAAGGTGATTCAGATGCGCATTCGAGACAGTCACCGCCCGAGGCGATTCGCTCGATCATTTCCTATTCCCCAGAACGGCACCATCACCTACATCTTACCACGAACCACCCCTTGCACTCCATCACTATTATATATTACTGTCGACTGAGTTATTGTACAGCGCCTTACTAAGCCGCGTTTTCATTTTTTTTTTTTTAATCAGTGACCAGTCGAGACCGGTCTAAGCTTTCTGGACATCCTACATTCTCGCAGGAATGGATTTTAGACCAGTATCATTCTCAGTGCTGCTCTTGTTTGCTGGAGGATCGAGGGAAGAGCTATGAAGGAATTAGCTAAGTTGTGAATACAAAAATATTCGGATGGCAATAAATCAATTTAGCTATAAATATTGTCCTTACTATTGTACACAGTAGCTGCTTCATCGTTATATAAATGAAAATACGTGACAACTCGCCAGTGTCACCATCTAAATCATGATACTGTCTTCTTATTAAATTATGAAATGAAATACATGTGTGAAGCTTACATTTTCAGTGAAAACAGAAGTCTCGAAAATGGAACAAACGTTGTTGTACTCGTCGATAAGGAATTTTGACTGAAAAATAGTTGTGCCATCCTTGCCATATAATAATTTCTGCAGATTCACAACTTCCATTTCTCTCGGAACATTATCACACCAGTTCAACCATAATCGGTTATCTGTTTCCAATAAGATTTAAACAAGAGTTCACTTGAAGTAACATCTGCATTTATTATCACGATCCAGTGTCAGTGCCAACTGTCATTTTTGCAAAATTCAGTAATAAAGATATTTATCTTTTACTTCAGTTTGTCATCTTTGCCGAATCAGTTGTTTATCCCCGGCCACGGGATGCTCATGGTTGCCCTTGTTGTCCAGTACTACCGCACGTCCTTGTGCGCGGAACTGGGCTAAGGCTGTCAAACTTTTAGGGCATGATCGTTTTCCACACTGCCCAAACTGGAGCTTTCGTTTCGTACTGCCTAGGATGGTGTCCATTTTTTTTTTCTCCAGATTTCGGTATGGAAACATATAAAAAGGCAGCAGTAAAACAGATATCACATTATATCAATGAATGCTGAGCACCAAAGGCGCGTGGCGATTTGCTACGGAGTGTGGTGTAAGCGGCAGTTCTCAGCAATGATATTTTCATTTATTTACATTGATAACTATTATTTTTAACTGGTAGCTATATGTGAACTCTTACGTGTATTATATTCGTGGGGTGGCGGAAATTTATAAAAGTGACCTCTTTCAAGCCCTTTATTGTTGTAGCTGAATCTCCCAAGAGAACTGTTAAAGCATGGACGTTACATCCTGCTTTCATGACCTATTTATATAGCAGCCTGAGTATGGTCACATGTTCCACCGCAGTGCCCTGGCAGAAAATCACCTAACAGTTCACATAAATGGTTAAAGCATTGTAATGCATGTTAAAACAATGACTGGTAGTCAAAAAGTTGTTCTTATTAACAAATTTTGGTTGTTAATTCTGTTTTGCGAATAGGTTACTAGTAATAAGTAGAAGAAACAGGCTTCCATACTTCAAAACGACTTCTACTGCAAGCATCAGTTAAGCTAAAAACGAAATTATGACTCAGGGGATTTACTGATATACACTGACCTTCCTTCTGGTGCAGTCCTGAATATATATATATATATATATATATATATATATATATATATATATATATATATATATATATATATATATATAAATATATTTATAGATATATAGTACTAAACATATCAGTAAAACCACAATTACCAGTAAATATTGTACTGTATTTTAAGTATATGAAAATGATCTGTTGAAGAATGAAAACAGTAGTCTCATAATTTTAACAATAAAATGAATTTACTGAGATAAACTATCAAGTACATGTCATCAGCTTCACTGAACCATATTGAATTACTCCTTGCAAAATAAAAGAGCCGCCAGAATTTATCCCAAGTTTATTATAAACCTTACCCTCAACCTCTTTATCAAGAGTTCAACACTGCCAGACTGCCAAAGCGGCAGTCCCAGTTATGGAAGAATTGGCATATAATCCCTAAATCCAGTGCTTTACTTCCTCTTGGGATCTCCTAGTACCTCATAGAGAACGACTGATACAAAACAGCAACTCACACTAGTTTATTCTTTTAAACTTCCAGTGTTCCATTTTTCTTCCACACTGACATCATATCGTCACATTCTCTTGAAATGGGCCTAAGAGTCTCTAGGAAAATAAACAAAGGATAATTATCCAATAACAGCACTGCCATTCCGCGTTTGGATAGGTTAGGTTTACTATGGTCCAATGTTAGAATGCATTTTCTGTTGTGGCTGATTCTATACTGCACTTTCTAGACAATAATGGATGATCACATAAGGTCTGGCAATATTGTCTGGAAGAGAGCAGGATAGAACGTAACCAAATTTGAAATATATTCTAATATCTAACCTGACCTACCTTAATCCATTCTGCAGTGACAGAAGTACTGTACTGAGTAATTAAGTAACCCAAAATAATACCTAGCTTATGGCAAACACTGCCAGTAATAATGCTATTCCTCATTAGCATCCTTCAATAAACATCATAATCTGGTAATTAAACAAGTCAGAAGGCTTACTGATTAATTAGTTTCGGGGCATTTTTATTTCTTTCATGCCATATCTGCCTCTCTGGCACGATAAGTCTATGTAATAAGTGCTGGAAGAGTCATAAATCAAGCTGTAACAACAGAGAGAGAGAGGGAGGGGGGCTGTCTTACTGTATATAACAAAACACTCGAACCCTCTCCTCTTCCAATCCAACGCTTTGCTCTTTCGTCCCCATCCTCCATCGACCATTCTCACACTGAAATCAGTCGAGGAGAGACATCAAACCAGTCAGAAGGCTCTCAAGAGTACGGTGTGGTACTGTTGCGTTGCTGAGTCGTTATTTACAAAAGGAACTGAAATTCAACAAAAGAGGAAAGAGGAACGAAAATGCTAGTTTGGAGAAGATCTGAATTTGGGATGGTTGGATGAATATAAACAAGATAAAAAGAAAATGGATTAAATAACCACTGCGTTTTTGAAAATGATGTGATTGGAATACTGGGAAAAAATTACTATCACTAATAATGTAGACAAACCAACTGGTTGCCAAACTGAGTCATCAGTTGCAAGCGTAAGTGAAACGTACACAACGGGGAAGAAGAAGGAGAGTGAGGGTTTGGAGACAATATGAAAATGGAGTGTTTGGAAGGTGAAACAGGAAAATAAAGATGTGCAGAAATACAGTGAGATGACTGTGTGAGAGGTAGTTCGTAAAAAACTGTGAAAATCAAAGATTGATGAACTAAGAGTCCAAGGACAGAGAGAAAAGATGGAAAAGTGAAGTTTTTGGACGAGGAAGGTGGGGTAGAACGAAGAAAATGTCGGAAATTGAAGTGAAAAAAAATGGTTGAAAGATAGACAAAGGTTGAGTGGAACAAAGAAGTGAGAAGTACTGACAGAGTGATGGTTTGAGAATGATGAGGTAGATGAACGATAACGAGGAAGAAAATGATGAACCGTAGGAAGTTTGTGTGTGTGTGTGTGTGTGTGTGTGTGTGTGTGTGTGTGTGTGTGTGTGTGTGTGTGATGGGTAGGATTAGTTGAGAGAAGGTGAGACTGTTCAAGTGAGTGATAGAAGCATGGTTTGACTATATGGGGAACGGTGAGTGAGAAGCCTATGCACTGTAGTCAAAGGATTGCTAATTTAGTCGAAAACTTTGTGAGAAAAATGAAGTAAATAATCGTCTAAAAAAACTGTGTAGGTAGGACGAAATAATACCTAGGGATATATTTACATATCTTTAATGGTCTTCATAATCTACATCAATAATATTAGGTTCAGCAGTTTAACATCTGAGATAAATGTCAAAACTATAGCCAACAGAAATATATTGCGATAAGAAATTCTTTGTATTAGTCTGACTTTAATTAATGAAGGATATAAGTAAAAACATTTACTCATAATTGCTTTAAATGGAGTTTTCTGTTAATTTCACCCACAGCAACGGCTCATCTAAATTATTATGGACTTCATGAAAGCGATATTCAATTTCTGAACATGGAACAAGAGCACATGTAGAGCTTGACCATGCCCTCGTCATAAAAATCTAGGAGAGGTGCTAGGATGCGTCAATTAGTAGATAAAGGGCACAATTACCATCGTCCTTGAGAGGTACTACTATGAGACTGGTGTGCGGCACCAATCCAGTTAGCTGGCGCTGCAGTACGCTCTCAGGCGGAAATCTTAGCTATGTTTACACACTCAGAGTATGAGCTGAGAATAGGACACATAGATATCTTATCTCCACAACAAGAACCTTCTCTGGAGTAAGAAGCAGGCCTTGGAGAAGGAAAACTCCAAATTCAAACATGGGGCCCTCTGTAGGGTTGGCGATAGTAAGGATACTAAAAAAAAATCTAATTGCTGGTGGCACAGCAGTGGTGTTGGAACTGCATGGTAACTAGTATCACTGTTCGTTGCCATTAACAGGTAAGAAAAGACTTACACTTGCATTAATGACCCAGACCTTCGAAAATGTATTCTACATCGTAAACCTTCATTGCAATGTGGTCCTTGGACGTCTTGTCAGGACTGCAATTATTACAATTATGTAATTACAAACAATATGTAACAACTATGTACGACAAACGATTGCATTATGTTACACTTGCTACAAATATGTAACTACAAACAATATGTAACAACTATGTAACGACAAACGATTGCATTATATTACACTTGATACAATTATGTAACGACAAACGATTGCATTATATTACACTTGCTACAATTATGTAACGACAAACGATATGTAACAATTATGTAAAGACAAACGACTGCATTATGTTACATTTGCTACAAATATGTACCTACAAACAATATGTAACAATTATGTAACAGTTGCATTAACAAGAGGTAACTTTTATGTAACTTTAACTACAGTTATAAGGCCAACACAATTATGTAACAATTGCATTAACAAAATGTAACTACAATTATAAGGCCAACACAATTATGCATTACCACAATATTATGTAACAATTCACTATCTATCTATCTATTGCCAGACGCCTCAATCCCGTTTGGGGTGGCCACAAACAAATCGCCTCCAAGTCGCCCTGTCCCCCGCCATTTCACTGCCCTGCTCCCAACTCACACCCCCCTCTCTCATATACCTCTCCACCCCATCCCTCCATCTCATCCTCGGCCTCCCCCTCCCTCTTCCCCCCTCCACCTCACTCACATACACTCTCTTCGTCAGTCTTTCACCCTCCATCCTCTCCACATGGCCAACCCACCTCAGTGTGTTCCTCATAACGCTTCCTATCGCATGCACATCCACACCACAATGTTACAATTATGTATTACCACAATGTTACTACAATAATATGTAAAGTCATACAATTATACCACAATTCTGTACTACCAGTATCATCATACAAGTTAGGTGAAATATTAGACATTACTAAAGGGATAACTCAATATGTAATGTATAACCTAGCAGTATTACCATTGCACAATTATGTGCGTATGTCTGTTATACATACACATCTTACAAAATGTCATACAACAACCGTTGCATTTATTCAAATAAGTATACAACTTGTTTAGAATGTAATATTACTGGATCATTGCAATTTACTATGAATATTGTATGTGTATAATATTATAATCAATATTACGTACTAATAGATTAGCATATGTCAATGATGATTGCTGTCGGAGGACCTTCAACGGCGCGGCCCAGCAATGTCAGGACTCCATATTATAATTAGAAATCATAATAAATAGATAGATAAATAGATGGATGGACGGAGCTCCAGGCAAGCCTGGGAAAGGGAAATGATCTTGCAAGTTAACTGAGGAAATGTTGACAATACACAGGAAGTAGCAAGTCAGGGGATGATATAGGTAGTGTGTCAGTGAGATAGGATACGAACAAAGCCTAGTGACATACACACATACTCACACACAGGTTTCTAGAACTTTCCAACCAAAGTATAACACACGTGACACGACCCCTGCTTCACCAGAATTTAGGAAGCAGAGGCAGAAGGAGACAGGCCATAGAACCGGCAGGTAGTAGGGAGAACGAGCCTAGCAACATGGGAGAGAGAGAGAGAGAGAGAGAGAGAGAGAGAGAGAGACAGGGAGGTAGCTTGCGGGTCTCTACTTATACTTCACTCGTGTGTGAGAGACTGTTAATGTTTCCAAGACAAATAAAAATAGTCCCATACTATTCTTTACCTCTCCTGTCATTGCATGACAAAAGGGAGCCAAGATTATATACTTACAAATCTACTCAAGTATAACAACCTCTCGTCCACAAGTTTAATATATATATATATATATATATATATACATATATATATATATATATATATATATATATATATATATATATATATATATATATATATATATATATATATATATATATATATATATATATATAGTCTACAAAACTTCTCTACAAGTTTATACAAAGTCTTTTATGCCAGTCTTTCTGTCACTAGTAAGGTGCCACCCCACACCTGATTGGTGTATGAATCAGGTTTTAAAATTTCACAGCACATATCAGGGCCAATTGTTGCTCACCTACTAATCCCAATGTCAAATGAATAAAATGCATGAATGGAGGAATGCTGTTGCTGGGACTACACTGAACAACTCTTCATCTTTTTCTTATGTGGCTCGAAGCTTTCCTAAAGAGCATGAGTAACAATGCCATCACAAAGCTATGCCCTCTCTCTTTTATTGGGGTCTGTAGTCATTCTTGACCTGGTCCGATTATTGAACATTTTCCTTCCTCCAACAATCGAGGACCTGGATGTAATTTTGACCATTCTGAATCGTGAGCTAGGGACTTTGCAAGATATCAGTGACTACCTTTATAGCCCTTGTGCAGTCGGTAGATATAAATATTGTACCTGATGTCCCTTCTTCTCCTCCTCCTTCTTCGTGTTTACTTTCTATGGTGAAGACCACAAAATAACCATGATGATGTGTACTGATCCCAGCTTCTTTACCTGATATTTAATTTGCCCATAGGAGTACTGATTCCACTATGAGCCTTGGTAAACTCGAACTCACATTCTTGTCGGTTAACCCCTAATACCCGTGGAAGTCTGTCTATCTATCTATCTGTTGCCAGACCCAAGGAGGTAACTTTCGTCATATATCTGCTGCTACCGGACAAATATAATGGAGGTAACTTTCGTTATATATCTGCTGCTACCGGACAAATATAATCAGCTTGTGAGGCCCTCTTGGTGACAAAGTTAATGAAAGTCCTATCTAAATGCTATAGTTTGAAAAGTATCCTAAAGTGCTGCACAGCACCTGGAGGCGGCACGAAATACGAGCATAATACAAAAATTTTCAACGTATGAAAAGGTTTAAGTATAGTCCATACCACCTCTCCTACACCAGTTTATTTTTGTATTGGGTTCCTTAATTGATTCTTGCTTTGTGGATGTTGTCTTTGTCAATGACCATATAACATTTAGAACAGACAACAGATTAATACTGCTTAATGTGAAGTAAGAAGTGCTAAAGAGAAGGTGCTAGAATGCTTTATCAAAATTCAAATAATAAATAGAGCCGACAACAAAATTATTACTCAGTATGAAAGATAAATCGCTAAGGAGGAGATGAGATTGTTTTGTCAATATTTTGAATAATATCTAAAAAACACAAACGATTAATATGGTTTAACTCCCGTCCTCCGGGTATATTATGCCACAATTCATCTTCTGTTACGATCTCCCCCTACTCCCAAATCGCCTAACTTTACTCTGTCATATCTCAGCAACTGCATTAACTAAAGCATTCAGGAAAGTACTAGAGTACTCAATAATCTTTCAACTCTCAACTGGACGAGTAAGTGTGGCTGCAGCTAAGGTGGGCGACCTTTGCTGTAACGCCAGTTGGTGCCTCCTCACTAACCACTGCCTCTGCCGCCGCGCATGTTTCACTACCCTATACGTGTTCGGTATGTGCTAGGTCATAAATATGTCCAGTCGTTCCAGTGTATGAGAGGGAACAGCTAGGTTTGTACACATAATTCACTCATATATAAGAGAAAAAGTACCTGGCTGGGAATACGTGTTTCTTTACATCCTGGAATTGTAGTCACTCACTTCGATTAAACTGCTTCTCTAATTTCATTGCATCTGAAATCACTTACTTATCAAATCACTTATTTTCCTCCTTCATTTACTACTCTACAGTCACATGCTGTACTTTAGTAAACTGTACTTTGCCAAAGTTGAGGTTTCTAATCACTTACTTTTCTATATAACTTAGTTCTTTAAAATCACTTACACCACTAACCTGTACTTTGTTAGGGTTTACTCTCATACAATTAATCACTTTCTATAATAACTTACGTTTCAGAATTCACGTACCTCACAAAACTGTACTTTGAGCTTACTTTTCAAGTTTCATTTTGTTTTTTAAGTACTTTATGTTTCTCATTAGTTGCTTGTTTAAAATCACATGCTTTCCATTTCCTATTTACATCATTCAAATAGCATCACTGTATTTACATAATACACTCCGAAGGGGGAAAAAGCTGTTTTCTTCTCTCATCCCTGCACACCAGTATCTAGTACTTGTCTTCCACATATTCAACATGATAGTTAACCCGTGGCGTGCGACTTATTTCGTATGAGTCAACTCATGGGGGAGGCGGTGGCTGAATCGGTAGAGAGGCGGCTTGCAGTCCTAATGGACCCAGGATCGAATCTCGGCTGGGGCAGGGAACAGTTTAAGGATTTGAATTTCCTAAAAGCAGACTTTCCTGATCTACCAGATGACCCGCCGACATGTCGTAAAAGTACACCAGCGTCATGTAGCTTTTGTGGGATACGAAGCTTTCTATCATTTCTCATCTCCACTCCCAACGTTGATACCCAAACAAAGTAACAGTAGCTACTTTGTATGAAATTCATGCACTTCATGACCCATTCACCGTGGTGTTAGCATATGATGAAATTCATTGCTGCCTCGAAAGATTTTTTTTTTTTTTACAAAATTAAATGGACAACTAACAATGGCTAAGGCAAGAGAAGGAAAGATGAAATAAATTAGTAAAATTAGCATGTCCCCCTCAAGATATGCCTTACTGAACTAACTGTCAAATAACTGAGACTTTGATAACAATGTGACCCACTAGAATAGTTGCTGGTTTCCAGCAAACTGGGAAATTTCCGACCACAACAGTTCCATAACTGTGGAGAGTTGATCAAAAAATATCCTTAGGTAGGTGTGTAATACCACTTCGAAAACAATGTATATATATTGTACATCCTGACATTATGCAATGGTCATGAAATTAGCTATATTGGCGCAAACTGAGCCTGCTTTGCAACCCCCTGCCACAGTCCACTGTTTGAAAGAACATGAACAGCAAAGTACCATCTTTCAATTACCAAGGCTTGTCTTTTTATGTGCTTGTCTTTTTGTGCTTTTTATGTGCTTTGGGTCACTTTGGGTAGTCAGATATATGTGGCACTATGTATACTGCCTTTTTCCTGGTGGGGTACGCCCCAGAGATACGAAGTGGTTGCAGGAGATGAAGATGACGTTGCCAACCTCTCAGGCAAATGTGCGGCATTGTGTTTCCTTAGTACCAGATCCTGAAACTGTCCATACATTTGAAGAAGTTTTGGGGTCTGTGTTTTCTTGAATTGACGTTAA
This sequence comes from Coenobita brevimanus, assembly GCF_032717465.1. NCBI lineage: Eukaryota > Metazoa > Arthropoda > Malacostraca > Decapoda > Coenobitidae > Coenobita > Coenobita brevimanus. Next base: position 33,106,433 of record NC_136958.1, on the reverse strand, counting down.
GAAGCATATGTTCTTGAAGAGTATGGACGGGTTCACCACAGTGCTATTACAGTGTAGGAATGTCTTCTTCTACCCTTTGCAGTGCTTTTGGAAACATTCTATGGCACTAGTCTGCATAACTATCTTGTCAATGAGTCGTATGTTGGTGTTATAATTATTTGTAGCATTGGGATTGACAGTTGACTCCTTGATCCAAGTGTCAACCTTGTAGTGGCATGCATCTCCCCCTTGTGCACTATGATAAGAATGTCGACCTTGCATTTTTCATGCCAATGAGTGGCAAACATCTTACATAATTTCTTGTTGAGGTGTGTCCCCTTCTCAGTCTTGGCAGAGAAGGCAAGGTAGTTGTTCCTGTTGGCCCAAACAGTACTGCAGGTTCCCGCTTTCTGTTCAAGGAGATACTTCATAAAAGAAGGGGAAGTGTAATAACTGTCTATGTGCAAGATGTGGTGAGTCCTGGAATTGCAGATCATGATGACTTTCAAGACTGTGCCAGGAAATCTGTGATGGTTGTCGCTCGGGATGGCCAAATCTTAGATCAAGTACAATAAAAGACACAATTATCTTCCCAATTCCATCCAAAGAAAATTTACACCCTGCAAAATACAATGAAAACCCTATCTCTACTTGTATGTGTTTCAAATGGTTCGATTTTTCTACTATATATTTGTCAAACTTTGGGAAGATAGTTGTGTCACTGACTTTACATGACAAAGTCTAGTGCATACCCAGGCCTGCAAGCACAGATCACAAAGTACCTGATCCCAAAGTAACGACACTTTTTTTTTTTCTTATGTGTCCGACTCTGGGCAAGGGGTTCAGGGCCTATAGCTCGGGGGCAGCAGCCTTTCCCAAGGCCCAGCAGTCCTCCTACACCTCCACATGTCACCACTTCGGCGCTAACACCCACCGTCCATATTGAATACATGCTAGGGCTGTCTCGTACAGGACTGGTGTATTGGTATTAGCGGGGGTATTTTTACGACATGTCAGCGGGTCATCTGGTAGATCAGGAAAGTCTGCTTTATTTTTATGAAATTCAAATCCTTAAACTGTTCCCTGCCCAAGCCGGGATTCGAACCTGCGTCCATCAGGACTGCAGGCCGCCTCTCTATCGATTCAGCCACCGCCTATACTGGATAAATGATTGAATTTTCTTGAACAAATTAAGCGACTTGTCAATGACAGCATTCTAGAATGCCCAGAATTATTCAGTGTAGGAGTTCTTGATCAGGTATTAGATTTGGTGAACTCTCTAAAGTCTGTCACTGGGTTGCGGCCAAATAATCAGTGCAAATTGCCAGTACTGGAAAATGTTGCAGTACCTGTCCTATGGCATAAACTTCACCAAAACATATGAAGCAATGAAACTTGTTAGGCTCTGGTGTTCATTCGGCACATGTTTCTTGATGTGCGACATAAGCATAGTAGAAGTGAGTCACATGTCCATCTCTGTAATATTTGTGGATTCTAGTTCCTCATCTTGGCATGGTCGTGAAAACATGACGTCAATATCCAGTTTAGGTAGGAATCCTAGAAACTGTTAACCTGATTCACCATAAATTTCACGACAGACACATAAAAAAAAAAAAAAATGAAAAAGTGAGTGATACATGAGAGTGCAATGCACAGGATGTTTGTCTGCACAGCCTCCTCTGACATAGCAAAGGCAGGTTTCTCTGGCTTAGACCCTAACCCTGTTCTCTCACAGCGGTTTCCAGCTGGCTTACACGTGGATGGTAGGGTGGATGACAGCTATGTGCTAGTGCTGCCCCCTCCCTTTGGTCTCTTGTACAGCCTGTGTATCCACATACAAAGCCTCTGGCACTAAGCGAATGGATGTTTATTGCTGATGTATCTGGGTTGGACAAAGGTATACTTCCTGAGTCAGAGTGAGGCCAGCACAGCACAACATGGTCCAGAGGGCAAAGATGAGCTGTGTGGAAGTGGCCAAACATGCTCTAATGTACTTTCATGAGGTGACAGTCCTGCTGTGTAGTGGGTGTGGGCCTTGCTTACCGACATGTACGGTGAGGTGGGGACAGATAAGATGAGAGGTCTGGTTGAGGGGAAATATCCCATGACACATTAGGTTGAGGTGATCTTGGTGGAGAGGAGCTGACCAGGCATGGGTAAGTGAGGAAGGATGGGAAACTTTCTTCGGGCATTTCTCCCGAAAATGACGTTCATCTTCCTCAGCAGATAGGGCCTCCCATAAGTCGTCGCCAGACTACCCTGATAGGAAGGGCAAAAGGGAGTCCTCGTGAGGGTCGTTGGGAGTCACCATCAAGCAGCACCACAATACGGGAGGATACAGGGGAGGGTGCAGTACTAACACCATTCTCCAAATAATATACGAGTATTTCCTCCTTTTCTGATGAAGTTGAAGGGCTCATCATGGATAAGTCAGTTGCCCAGGCCCATCCTTGGTTGGGTGGGTGGTTTGGTGGATAGAGGCGGTGGAGCCTGTGTTGGTGGCCAAGGATTTGGAGTAGGTGGACCTAGACAACATGCTACCATGCTGTCCTGGGATGCGAGGATGACTAACTACAGTACAGTGGAACCCCGGAATTCGTACGCCTCTCTACTCGTACAACTCGGTTTTCGTACAGCTTTTCGCCCAAAAATCGCTCCAGTTTTCGTACAATGACCCGTTATTCGCACTAAGAGATGCGGCGTCGTAGGTGCCACATGGTCGCCAGTCTGGCTTTGTCTTCCGCCAGCTATGCATCAGTCATACAGGCTCGATTAAACTTTGTGATGAATTACGTATTTTCGTTAGAAAATTGTACATAATCATGGGCCCTAAGAAGATTAGTGAGTCAGCTGGAGCTAAAAGCAAAGCAGGGAAAACAACAATTGAGCTGAAAAAAGAACTCATTGCAGTGTTTGAAAGTGGAACCCGTGTCTCTGATCTTGCCATTCAATATAGTATAGCGAAATCTACCGTTTCATCCATACTAAAGAACGGATTAATGTAAATTACAGTACACTGTTTCTTATGGAAAAAAATGATTCGGTTTTCGAACAATTCGCAACTCGAACAGCCTCCAGGAACGAATTGTTTACGAATTCCGGGGTTCTACTGTATTATGTTCCCCACACTCAGGTGAGATGCCGCGAGTTCTCAGCGAAAAAAAAAAAAATAAATAAATAAGGCAGGCCCTTCGAGCTATGGCGGGAACACAGATGCAGCATCACCACCGCCGACGTGGGGCATGCTGTCACCCGAAGCATAGAGAGTTAATGTGAAATATCGCCATGGAGAGGAGGTGCTAGAATGCTTTGTCACTACTTATATGAAGTATATAGCAGACAACAGAATAATTGGGTTTAACGTAAAATATATATAACTAATGAGGAGGTGCTAGGAAGCCTCCTAAGCTGCTCAGAATTAAATCCTATTTCGATTGTATTCTCGTCGGTTAAAGAGGCTTAGCGGTACCTCCTCCTTAGGGAGATATTTGTCATTTTTCGTTTTAATCATGAATTGTACCTGCGTAATGATGGGTGTATGTCCTCTTTTCCCTTGTCAGTCTTTGATTTGTTTACTATAATAATTTAACATTATACCTCTGCCATTGTTCCCGATGTGTTATAACAAGTGGGTTAGTGGAGGGTTAGTGCCCCTTCCCATAAAACGACTAACTCAACGACAAATGGCCATCCCTTATGGGACTATGGCATCTGGCTATAGTTGGACAGACCTCTCCTCTTACTGTAAGTAAATTCGAAAAACACAAAACCTCTAGTAAGGTTTTCCAATGGTCTGTTTATATGAGCTGCATTGTGATGCTGGTAGCAGGTGTGGTGGCAGGTTTAGTGGTGGTAGGTATGACTAAGGTGTGATGACAGGCGTGGTGGTGGTAAATTTGGTTGTGGGATAGGTGGTGGCAGATGCGGTTAAGGTGGAGGTACTCGGTAGTCTGAACTGAATGATAATCACGAGGTAGGTCAGGACGACACTGAGCATCTGCAAGGAGAGAGAATAGTTACTTAAAGTACAGTAGTAGATGGAAATATACACAGGACATTTCTTCATCAAATCTGCCAGAACACTAAGTGACATATTTGCCTCTAGATAATTTTTATACATACAGTTTGTATTAATTCCGTCGCCATTAGGTGCCATGCTGACGTCACGCAGGCAATCATATTGGAGCCTTCAGAAGCGAACGAACAAACTACTACAAAGGTCTCCTAACCCCTTCAGTTCTGTGAGGTATTATGTTGTTTTTTCCTTGCTATCCCCAGGCAGTTTAATTCAGATTTGGATAGAATTCTTATAGTGTCAGAATACACCGGCTATGTCTAACTCCTCTAGTTTGAAGTCTCTCTCAAGCTGATTAAAGTCTTTTTGAAGAGAGTAATAAGTTTAGAAAAATAGATAATCGGTGTGAAAGGGTTAAACTAGAAAAAGTATTGTCAGTTGATTGCAGGGAAAAAAAAAAAAAGTAACCCCATGGCTTACCGCGATGATGCAGTGGCAGCCCAGTGTGAAGGATCCCAACACTGAAAACTGAGGTTCCTCCACCGTTACCTGCTGCATCAACTCCATCACCTGCAAATTCACAAAGTGTTCTATGTCACTGGGGGAAAATATTACGATTTTAATACTTTCACATTAACCTGATCCTGGTTTTTGTCATACTTCAGGATTTAAATGTCAATACTTGTCAGGCAGTGTTATCAATTACTTCAGTCGACTTTCCTGTGTCTGTATTCCGTCATACACAGTATATGACAATTGTGTCTCAGAAGAGATGCAAGTCGTTGATGCAACAAAATTATATTCCTTGTTGCCTGGCCTGGTTTAATTAAGAATTAGAAAAAAGCATGAACAATATATCACCGAATTTCAGTTCATACGAATTTTAGATGAGCAAAGAGAAAGTTCAGCAGTGCCTAATCAACTTGGCCTGAACATGCGAAACTATGCACGATGGACTGCGGTCATGGCCTTTATGTTCCCATGACGACATTTAAAAATTTAATTTTCAGGCTTCCTTCACTGCGTCACATTCACTTTTACTGGATCTCGTGTAGGCCTATTAACCCCTTATGGTGATCCGAAGGAGGGTGTAAGAGCTAAGGCATGCTATCATAATCATGCCCAGAGTTTTTTCAACGACAGCTTTTTATGCAAATTTATCACACACAATATTATTCACCCCCAAGTAGATTTTGTAAAGCAACAGCAGCTCTGATCAAATCATAATTTTACTTTCAGGCATTTACAATCGTTACTACTACCAGCCTACGTCCATCCACAGCAGGACAAAGTATGCTTTAATGACTTTTGTCACTCTGGCTCTCTGGCTGATATGAATGGGTCAGTCAGTAGTCAGCTTTCCTTCACTGTAATGTGGTCTACTGCAGTATACACTCTTTATAAACTAGTAAAGTGTGCTTTGTGAGCACGTGACGACCGAGCGAGCGCCAAGTTAATACAGTTTCCCTCTGATATATTGTTTCTTCATGATGGTAGCTGAAGAGTGAAACATATACTGGAATGAAAGACACACACACACACACACACACACACACATGACAAGTTGATGTACTCAAATGTGAATGGAATGGTATCTAAATTATTAGAGATGAATGATTATGTCAGAGAAAATAAACAACATATAATATACCTACCTAAAACAAAATTAACAACAAGGATATCGAATGACATCCTAAACTTTGAGGAATATAATATATGGAGAAGAGATAGGAACTTAAAAAAAGGAGGAGGAATTATAATATTAACTAAGAAAAATCTAAAAGTCAAAGAAATAGAATTAGATATACCCTCACAAGTAGAACTGATTGCAGTAGAGAGAAATACATCTGAAGGGACAGTAATTGTAGCCAATTTATACATGCCACCCAGATCAAACAGATGGGAAAGAGACGAATATGAGGACCTGGCGGAGAGTACAATTCAGAGTTTAAGAGCATTACAATATAAAATGGAAGAGAAATCGAAAAGAATTATACTAACTGGAGATTTTAATACAAACATAAATTGGAATACTCTAGATATAATAAGCCAAGAAAGCTGTTGGGACCAAAAGCTCCTGGATCTTGTGCAAGAGTTTTTCCTAAAGCAACATGTAAGGGAAAGCACTAGAAAAAGAGGATTCGATGTACCCTACCCTCAATGCTAGCTCTCATATTTACTAGGCAAGAAAACGATATTGACAATTTAATATATCACCCTCCATTCGGCAAAAGCGACCATGCAGTACTAAATTGCAACTTCAGGATTGCATACGACATAGTTAACACCAATGAAAGTTACAAAAAGAGCCTAAACTATAAAAAGGGAAAGTATCATGACCTAAAGAAGTACTTCTTAGAAATTGCTTGGGAAAAGGAGCTTAGAGGACAAGATTTAAATGCTATATATGAAAAATTCTGTGAACTTTATGAAATAGGAGTCCAGAAGTACAGTACATCCCACAGCACAAAGAAGCAGAAAAGAAAATAAAGAAATGGTTCAATACAGAATGTAAAAAGTCAAAAGAAAAACGAGAAATGTTGTGGAATAGATACAGAAGACACAATAGTGAAAGGGCATATAATAATTACAAACAGGCAAGAAACGATTATACAAGAATAAGGAGGGAAGCCCAAAAACGGTTTGAGGAGGATATCATAAATAAAAGTAGTGATCAACCAAACCTATTTTACAGCTACATCAGAAGCAAAACCAAAGTAAAAGATAAAATACAATCCATTACGGACGATGGAATCGCCTATACACAAGAGAAGGATATTTGCGAAACACTAAACAAGAATTTCCAATCAGTTTTTTCAGAGGAAAAAATTTTGGAGAGGGATTATGTGGAACATGCATACCCACACATACTGCAAGATATACAAACATCAGAAAAAGAAATACAGGAGGAGCTAAGTAAATTAGACAAAGGAAAAGCAAATTGTTCTGATGGAATTTCATGTTGGGTACTACGTGAATGTGCAAAGGAGTTAAGTAAACTATTATTTTTAATTTTCAATAAATCCTTGAGTCAAGGTAAACTACCTGATATTTGGAAGAAAGCAAACATTGTTCCCTTATTCGAGAAAGGGAATAGATAAAATCCACTTAACTACCGAGCAGTATCACTAACCAGTGTTGTAAGCAAGGTATTAGAAAAGCTTATAAGAAAAGCTTGGGTAAATCATCTAGAAGAACACAATATGATAACAGAAAGACAGTTTGGTTTCAGAAAAGGAAAATCATGTGTTACTAATCTGTTGAGCTACCATGACAGAGTAACAGACACATTACAGGAAAGAGAAGGATGGGTGGACAGTATCTAATTAGATTTCGAGAAAGCATTTGACACAGTACCACACCAAAGACTTTTATGGAAACTGTACCATCAAGAAGGAATTCGAGGCAAACTGTATTGTTGGATGCAAGATTTTCTCATGAAAAGAAAAATGAGAACAGTACTAAGGGGAAATTACTCATCATGGAAAGAAGTGACTAGTGGAGTACCACAGGGCTCAGTGCTGGCACCAATCATGTTTTTAGTGTATATAAATGATATAGACAGTAACACTGGAAATGAAAGCTATCTAAATGTTTGCAGATGATGCAAAAATACAAAGGAGAATTACTAACACAGACTCTTGTAAAGAGCTACAAGAAGAATTAAATAAACTTCATTAATGGAGTAATACATGGCAAATGGAATTCAATGTGGACAAGTGTCATGTAATCAAGTTTGGTAAAAGTGGAAACAGACATTCATCATTCATTCATTCATTGCCAGACGCCATGTATCCCAAACGGGGTGGCCAAGGGCTTAGAGTTAATTGTTTTACAGGGAGGGGCACTAATCCTCCACCAACCCCACTTGACACGTAGGGAGAACGTTATGCCAACAGCATCTGGTGTTCCCAGGCGGTCACCCATCCAAGTACTAACCAGACCCAACGTTGCTTACAGACATGATTGGGATTATACGTTAGGAAATAAAACCCTACACACATCAGAAAGAGAGAAGGACCTAGGTGTGATTGTCATTAACAGACTATCTCCGGCTGATCACATCAGTGAGAAGGTACGGAACATGTATACACTGCTTGCCAATATGAGAATAGCGTTTACATACATAAATGAAGACATGCTAAGAAAGATAATAATATCATTCATCAGACCATCCCTGGAGTATGCATCAGTAGTCTGGAGTACTCATCTCAAAAAACATATAGACAAGATTGAAAAAGTTCAAAGGGCCGCTATAAGATGGGTACCAAGCTTATGGGATCTAAGGTATGAAGAAAGGCTAAATAAACTGAATCTACCAACACTACAGGAGAGAAGGAAAAGAGGTGACATGATTATGCTGTATAACTGCATATTAGGGAAGGAGAAAATAGACATAAATGATTACTTAACGTATGGGGAGGCATCAGCAAGAGGACACTGCAAAAATTTGCATAAGAAGAGAGGTGATAAAGACGTAAGGAAATTTAGTTTCCCAAATAGAGCAATTGATCAGTGGAATGCTCTACCAAATGAAATAGTGTGTGCCAAAACAATTCACAAATTTAAGGATATGTACGATAAATACGGTTTAAGACACGGGACAGTACGAGCTTGACTCATTCCTGTAAAGATACAATTAGGTAAGAACAATTAGGTAAGAACACATGCATGCTCCGCTGCCAACCTGTCATACTGACGAGACTGAAACTATTAAGTCTTGGTTGTTGATGAGATTATTAAAGCCAGTAATGGGGTGCTTTCCATTGGTGATTTCACCATCAAAACACAGCAAAAACGTTAATGTAAAATAATAGGTGGAATCTCTGATATTTAAATGTTCGAGCTGGTACCAAAAAAACACAGTTACAATGGAAAATCATTTTAAAAATGATTTCATCATGGAGACGTTCACCGATTACAGCCGAACACTCCCCTGGAAAACTCAAGATTCCAAGGGGTTCCTACACATTTATGGGTGAGTTTTTAATTGATAACAAAATTCATTGAATGCTTGTATCAAAGGCAGAAAGAATTTCAACTCTACATCACATAGGAGTAAAGTTGTTAGCTTCTGCTTAGAGTGACAGTTGGGTGGGGCCCAGCTGGGTCTGGCCAGGTCTAACTGGGTTACTCATTTCCAAACTTAACCCACCCCATCCCGACTGATTTTCCACAGATGATCGCTCACCTTAGGTTTAAAACTCCATACAGGTACCTAGCAGTACCACTTACCTTCCTGTGTTTTCTATCAGGCTGGCTCCAAAGAAAACGAGTTCTATGGGAGGGTAAGTATTCCACACCACTCATAAACGGTATTTATTTATTTATTTGGTACGAATTTATATGTAGTATGAGAGTATATTGGTATTTACAAGGTAATATAGGCAATATAAGCATTGTTTCACTCACCAAACAAATCAACATACCTGACCCTTTTTGGCAACGTTACCTGATCATCATTTCTGACTGTTTCTTCCTTTAATGCTACGTAAACTTTGTCTTCCACATTGTCATGGATTGGGGAATCACTCTGGCCTTGAATTTCGTACCATGGCTCGACATATCTTTATTGGCCAGGTCACTGGTAATAGGTGAATTGCCGAGACAGTGGCGTGCAGGGGGGGAGGTCATGTGGGGTAAGGCATTGACCCTGCCTGGCATCTTGTAGAGGAAGGTGTCCCGTGTATACATACCAAAAATCACGTGCGAAATTTGAAAATTGTGCAAATTAGGGACCTTGCAATTGCTGCACGTTTACATATGTCAACGGGAGTCACAGTGACAAAACATGTGGACGTATATATATGTCAACAGAAGTCGGAGGGTTAGGAGTAAATATCACTCACTTGCTTCACTCGTTTGCTTGGAATAAAATTCGTGCACGAGGTGTCTGATGATATCCTAATTATGTAAATGATCTATAACATTGCTCGTGATACCTCCAAATGATTAATTTATAAAGAGATGAATACATGACCATACTGATCTGAAAGTTTCACATGATGAGCCAGTAGGCCTATATCATATCTTCAAAAATCAGACTTACCGGAGTAAGGACATTGAAGCCAACATCTGTGATATCACATTATTTCATGTGAAGTTTGCACCAATACCATAGTGCTCGAGTGTAGCATACATGTCTCTTTTTTTCTCCTGGCCTAATGCTTGTCCATGCTGTGGTTAGACTAACCTGCTCCTTGACTGTGGACGATGTTGCATTGAAACTCAACCACCACAGATGTTGTAGAATGGTCCTTCTCTGTGGGAATATTTATAGGTTAGCTTCATTTACGTCATGCCATAAATTTACATAAAAGACCCTTCATAATTATGGGATCTGACATACAAATAAAATAACAATATTTTTAATGCCCATAACTGAACAAGCATTCAGTGAGGATGAGACAGGCCTGTTGTAGAATAAAGGAAACACATTTTAAATATTTAAATCACTTTATCATATATACAAGTGATTGTGTAAGAAATATATGATGAAAATCTAAAAGTGACCATCGGAAAATCGATACTGATGAGATTCGTATATCAACAGCCATCTTACGAGAAGAAATGCAGCGCCTGTCAATAATGAGGAGACTTGTATGGGGTTATATAGGGGTTATACCCCTTAGAGAAGGATTGAGGGGATAGTAAAGCATTATCTGGAAAAATTAATTATCCTGCCAGGCCTTGCTTTAGTTATGGCAGAAAAGCGGGGAATTACTGAGGCGGTGATTCCAGATATAATATATTTTATGATAAAAAGTTCTTTGGGGGTGGTAATTGGTGGCCTTTATGAGTAAGGTAAGAATTTTTATTTTAAGTAAATATCATGCTATATATGAGTACCAAATCTCTAAAATATTTCCCAAATTTGCAAAATCTCCATATATTTGATTGATTTCTTGTTATGTAAAAAAAAAAATAACAAGTGGAGGTGAATAAGCTCTAAAATCCAGACCAATTTAACCTGCCGCGTGCCAGTGCCATTTTAAAATGGTCTGACATAATTCCGCGGCCAGTGGCAGTGCCGTTTTAAAATGGTTTAAAATAAAAAACTTCACTGTGACCACATTTCTCAAGATTCGCAGGTAAAAATTGGCAGGCATATAAGGTAACTGTTCCTCTACCATCCCCCAGGCTGTCAAGGCCATACTCTCACTTGCTCCCCCCCTCATGCTCGCACTGCCCCACTCTGCCTATATGCCTTACCCAGTGCTGTACATAGTGAAGGCATTTTATAAATATTTTCATGTAAGTGTAAGTTGTAAATATTTTCTTGTAAATGTAAGGACTATATAGTGAAGTCAAGTTGTACATACCTTCTTGTAAGTGCCAGGACTGTACATAATGAAGTCAGCTTGTAACTATCTTCAAGTAAGTGTAAGATAATTCATTCACAGTGAGAAAGACATGTCAATTGTGATAGATGCTGAAGTAATCAATAATCAGAAAAGTGTACTGAACATTGTTATACCTTCCCAGCATAAATACCTGAGTATACCGTACGTAGAAAACGGCTTTTTCTCACGTATGTGGTGGGCATGAGAGAGCTGCTATACCTGTACACGAGTATGCAGGACTCAATAAAACTCATTTCCGAGCCTCGGTGAGCATTTTAATGGTGAAATTAATTGTTTCCACATCAAAATCTATCATTTTAGCCAAAAAAAAGGTCGAAAAATGGCCGGCAATGAGGTAACCCATAAGGCTAAAAATAACCTGCATGCGGTGGGTTAATATATCTCCCAAGGGGAGGTGGGATTCCCTCCTATAGGAGTTGGTGGGGGGTGATCATCAAAATTATTTGGCAGAAGGGAGTAATGACCAAGGAAAGTTTTTGAATCTTTGATGTGGTCAGTATGCGATACCTGCCAAGCTAGGCTCAGTGTATTCCTAGAGCTGTCAAAGCATGGGAGGGTATTTTTGTAAATACAGTATATCTAGCTGATTTGACATTTTTTGTTGAATGTTTTTAGTCCAAGGATTTTTCTATATGTTTTACTTTTGCAATAAGCAGATTATTTCATTCTGCTAAGAAATATTTTCCTCTGACTGAAGAGGTTAGACAGGCTATAGTTTTATTATAATGTTAGGAACGTAATTTCAGTTTCACTGTACCACTGAACACAGAAAACATATGTGAATTATAGTGGCAATTTTTATGGTATATTCTTTCCAATCTGTCTCATTTCCCCAAGCAGATAGTACAATAACTTTGCAAGCTTTGCTAGACTATTGCCCCTTTACCTCTCAGATCAGTACAGTTATAAGCCTGGTTCCCTATTGGTGATTCTTAGGTTCGGCACAACATACTGACCTGACCTGTGTTCCCCCACCTATGCTTGAATGACTGAGCACTTGTTGGTATGGCTCTCTATTTGTGGGATGTAAGAAAGACTGATGTGCAGCTTTCTCCACTGCTCCTACTTCAGTTTTACCCCTACGGTGTGCTGCACTTCCCCACCTCTCACATTAACAACTTTAGACACTGGAATTGCTAACATATACAGCAAAAGAACTGTGTATTATATGATAAGTCAAAAATTATTTGGGGGCACTCAGTGATGACTTTCACGGTATAACCATCGATACTTAGTACTGAAGTGAATAGAAGCATAATGTAGTAGACAAAAGTAATTTTACAGGATTCATGTGAATTAACCCCTTAACTGCGGTTGTCATTCCAGAATGACATTGCAAAAACTGGACCAAACCACGGGTGTCATTCTGGAATGTTTGTGAATATTTTGAATACCACGTGTTTTTCCGCGCGCCAATTGTTTCAAGGGAGAGTAGCTATTAAGTTCTTTCACTCCAGCCGACCTCCACCTCCTTCCTCCCACCCCCCGGGCTCCCACCTACCACCCCCCAGACCCCCACCCCACCCCTGACCAAACACGCATCAGTATCTGTCCAGCTGTGTGAGTGACAACAGCGCTGATGTGGCAGTGAAGTGCGGGCAATTACAGTGCCTTTTACCTGCCTCAGTGAACACAGAGTGGGTGTTTATCGTATGTGCAGTGTTCATATATGTTTATAGTATTATTATCAGAATGAGGTTGGCATTTGCTAATGGTGTGTGAGCGAAAAATTGTGATTTTAGATCGCTCACTTCTAATGGCACTGCCCATCCAGTGATAGTCAACGAAATCATGAAACCTACATCATTGCAAAGCTGAAGGTTAGTTCTTTTTAATGGTACCTTATTTTTCGCTCTAGATTTATTCTGTGCAGAGTTATAAAGGTTTAAAGTTTGTTTACATTTTGGCTGGAACCCCCGCGGGAGAGGCCAGTCGGGTCAAAACAATGCCCGCGGTTAAAGGGTTACTATCACTTGATAGTACAGTAGTCTGTGGATTCATTTATTTCCGTAATGAATATTGTATTGTTATGCAGCAGCCATATGTTTATTGGTTAGTGATGCCATATGTCAGATGGTATCAGGATTCAAATCCTTCTTTGGATATCTGGCACAGTTCAACTCAGGTGTTCATCAATTCTTTGTGGGTTGGTAGGTAATATGAGCTCCTAGGGTAACATCTTTTGGTTGTAACATTGGTATCCTGGATTATATAGTGGTCTTATACTTCAGGATAGAGAATGAAAAATCCACTACAGGCTAAAAGGCCTTAACTTACATAAGACGAGCATGGCGGCTAAGAAGCTCCAGACACATGCCCCTCTTTTCTCTTCCTCTGCAGTCATAGTAGTCCTATTTAACTGAGGATTATAATACCTGCATCTGCTGTTTTAGTTAACTTAGCAAGATATTATAAATGTGCCCTCACACCCATGAAAACGACTGTACAAGGTATGAAACTGCATTCTCTTTTTCTGTGTGATGAATGCCCCCACGTATATTTCGAAAGGGATGATTTTTTGGCCCAAAATATAACTAATTCACGTATTTGACTCGTAAAAATTATGTTAAAACATTTGATTCCCTTTGTTACGCAGAGTTCTCATCATATGACTCATGTTCCGGGAAAGAGAGGTGTCTGGTCCTGGAAACAGTTGTCATTCACAGTAGTTCACCTCCTCAGTGATATGAGGCAGACTTTAAGTAGATACTGGATAATGGATTGAAAATAGGTTCTGAGAACCTTACTTATATGAAGTGCTTATGTACTATCCTTTAATGCTAGATAGGTACTGGTATAGTATATTCGTGAAAGCATGAAGTACAACTTCACTCCCAGCACGGTCACAGTACACGTAGATAATTCATACAATACGTTATGTCAACAACTCGATTCACTGAATTCTCACGGTGAGATGTGTCATAACTGCTCTTTTGAAACTGTGATTTACAAGTCTCTAGGGTATTTTCAGACATGATTAAATGCAGACACAGCTAACAAGGAAAACGCAAGTACGTTTCACACCCATGCCTACCTACTCCCTCCATAATGAACTCTTCTCCATGATTGGAAGGATCAACCAACCTGTACGAAAGTGTCTGACGTCAGCTAGAACAAAATGAAAAAGAAGTCCTTGAGCTGAAGGGATAAGATAATATAGACTCATCTGACCAACAACTCATCCTGCTTGTCAGATCCTCAAGTGCTTTGAGCAAGAAGTCGACTCTAACACGTGCCATGAATGTGAAGAGTATGAGGATGTCTGTAGGAATGCTTGCACTCTGGTTAATGCTGACCAAGAAAACCACGATCATCAGCAGCTCAGTGAAAAGCTGGAAGCAGATAATAGGGCCCAAGTGGCTGGTGAGGTCCTCTGTCAACTGGTCGATGACGCACAGGAACGATGAGTGGACCGAAGAGTGGCGATCACGGAGGAAGGTGGAGACAAGGCAGGAAACACTTGGCTGACAGTAATGTACTGCTTCCCCCCATTGTTATCAATCTGTGTTCAGAAGGTAAGGGTAGGGAGGTTCCATCGTGCTGAGAAGTTATCACTTTCTAACCATTGGTGGATAGTGTTTTGCCATCATCTGCGTTTGTTGGGCACATTTCCTTAGTTTTGTCAAATAAGGGAGCAAAACTTGAGTTTAATGCTTGGTCAAGAACGTGAAGTGTTGCATAAAAGAAGACAGGCATGATGGAAATAATGAGGAAAAAGTACAATATGAGGACAAAACTTGGAATCTTTAACACAAAAGGGGATTCTGGCAACAACCACTGCACCATTAAATAAATATCTGAAACCAAGAAAACAACAAGGTAATACAGAGATTTCCTGTCAAGTTTTCCACCATTTATTATTTTATAGGCAATATCCAACACTGAAGTCATGATGCGAACGAGCATCTTTCCAAAGATGAATGAATACACCAGTGATATATATACACAGACATGGATGGCAATCAGGTTGATGAACTGCACAATCGTATTGATAAAATATTCAGACGCTAACATAAACTTGAGGATAGTAAACAATTCAACGCTTTCCATGACCAATACCGACGCCAGCAGGAGCAGACTGTACACCAGAATGGGTCTGTTGAGGACAACATTACACTGACCCACAGCAATACAGTAGGGAAATAGTCCCCAAACACGAATGGCCCTCACGAGAAACAGGAGTACACATACAGACCACGTCCTTAAAAACCTTATTCTCTAGATGTTGTTAACACTACAAATACTACTACTACAGAGCACACAAGCAAACTACTTGTATCAGCAACCATTCGACAATATCTTTCAACAGAGAAGGAACCTCTCTGATTAAGGGCTGATCGGAACAATGGTCATTCAAAGGAGATCTGCAAACTCACAATGCTGAAAATTGTAAACAGAGAGTAGAGGTTTCAGTTGAACGTAGGTATTCTGCAGCTGATGTCAAGTAAGTTAGTGCACTTGTTCCAAGGGTGTCTCTCCTCTGAAGTGCAGAAGGGAGGCCTCTCCCAACTCCCACCACTCCGACTTGTTGGCTGAAAGACAAAATTAATTAGAGTGTATTTTTTCTTCACCGTGATTTAACCTCCCTACTACGATGTCGTCTTCCTATTTTGAAGGCTGAACCACAAAATGGTATATCGAGGGCATGTTGTATGCACTGGTTGGAGTGAAGCAGCCGGTTAGCAGTGTGGGATGGAGAATATCACACAACTGGAACCACAAGCCTCGGCAATCGGCTCCACTAAGTCAATACAGGAATGGATACTCATATCGTAAGAGAGGCACGTAATCACTTGGCATGCTCTACTGTACAGTAGAGTCTAGTCTAAGAATCGCTTCAGTTACACTCGGAATGTGTGTGTGTGTGTGTGTGTGTGTGTGTGTGTGTGTTACTTGATGTTATTCTCTATCAACAGGACCATTCTTCCACCATGCACCTGCATCGTGCCAGCATAGCCACCACTTGCCTTACCCATCAAAAAAATACCATTCGAAATGGCAGGTTGTTTTTTAGTGAGGCTGAATATCCTCAATCCATCCTTAGGTGAGATATGAAATGACGATGATGATGATGTGAGTAATGTTGAACAGACAGACGTAATGGTCAGTGATGGTCCCTTCAGGACCATTCACTCCTTCACGTTCATTCCAGACCTGACCAGTTTATGTCTGCTTATGAGACCAGGTACTGGTATCTAGGTTCTCATACGTTGTTTCAGCCACGTTGAGACACAGTGGGAGTAGTTCATTTTTATTTCTGTAATTTCATTATCCTTAATCAAGTAGGGTCAGGCATGTTAAGACAATTTGTAACACCCAAAGGTCGTTCAGGCCCATTCAGGCAGCTGAAAGTGAACTTCAGTCCTTCTGACCATGTCTGGCCTAGTCGCATCATCTCACGTTCAGGCAGGTCAGGTTAGGTGTTTTTGGACCGATCAGGTTAGTAATAGGATGAATTGGATAGGTGGAGAGCAGTGAGCGTGGAGTATGGTAGGGTGGCGGCTGAGCAGAGTGAATGTATTTCGTCACATGACGATGGGCACGGTAAAATGAACAGTAAAAGTTTAGTAAAAATTTAAATTTGTTTTCTTTTAAGACATGAACAAGAATCTCATCAAGAAAGTAGGACCCGTTCACACTTACCTGGCGTCTTCTGGTGCTGACAAAAAGCAACATCAGACATAAACCTGTAGTAAGAAGCACATCATCAGTTTGACTGTGTGGGGATATGGTGAGTGAGAAATTGGCTACGAGAGTGAGTGAGGTGAAGGAAGAGGAGGGAGAGGGGGAGACTGAAGATATGAGAAGAAGGGATGGGATGGAGAGGTATATGAGGAAGGGACTGTGAGCCAAAGAGAGAGACGCCTGATGGCGGGGACAGGGTGATAGGAAAATGATTCGTTTATGACACCCCCTTTCCAGGATTAACAAAGACCTAAAAAGATCGAAAGTTAGAAATAAAGATAATCAGTCTCGTCAGGTTGGACAACAATTGCTAATAATGACGTAACACTTAATCCATAGCGTCCGGCATATACCCCCGCCAATCCTTCTCCCAGCCGGGCATTCCTGAGAAAATCTATTTTTAAACCTTCATATCTCAGCTAACACTTCACCAAGAAAAAAAAAAATTGTCATAATACTCAGCAATCCTTCGACTTCAAGCTGATTGCCTCAGATGGTCCGTGAGTGCCCTCCACAATTATAACACTTTCAGAGGACCACGATCCGCCACAAACACTTTTTCTGTGTATATCCTCCAAAAGTGTGGCGTGATTGCTGCTGTGAGTCAGGTAACCATAGCAACTACCTTGAGGCAGGCTGGCTCAGGTACCTGCTCACCTCACCACTGCTCCACTACCATCACCTCACACACACACACACACACACACACACACACACACACACACACACACACACACACACACACACACACACGGAGATGTATGTTTGGCTTGCACTGTCCCTCGATTGTAGCACCCCTGTGCCACCAGAAGTCTGGGTATTACAACAACTACTACTACTACTACTACTACAGCTACCACTACTACAACTATTCTACTACTACAACTAACACTACTACAACTGTAACTGCTACCACTACTACTACAACTATTACCACTACTACTACCACTACTACTACCACTATTACTACAACTACTACTACTACATAAAACTTTAAAAAAAAACGTAAACAAAACACCTATTCACGGACTGTCCATAATCGAAATATTTTCCACTATAACAAAAATTTTTCCCAGTGATTTGTACTTTTTCATCATAAATATAGGCACACAAAAACTTTCAATAAAATTAAGGCACTTAATTCATCATGAAACAAACCTTCTGCTTCTATTATTCACATAAACAGACAGCACTGGTGCGAGGCTTGCCTCATCACATTTCCTCCTCCCTACCTCCTCCACCTCCTCCCTTTTTCCACTCCACTATATTTTCCACTATAAGATTTTTTTCCCCTGTGATTTGTATTTTTTCATCATAATAAATATACACACACAGAAACTTTCAACAAAAAATAAGGCACTCATGAAACAAACTTTCTGCTTCCACAATTCACGTAAATAGACAGGGGCGGTGCAAAATGCCACACCACTTTTCCTCCTTGCACCCTCCTCCACCTCCTCCCTTCCTCCACTGCCTACCTCCTCTTCCATCTCCTCATCCGGGCCTATATCCCCCTCTCCAGGATTGTCAATACCTTCTGAACCATTCCCATCATCAGAAATAGCAGATGAACGTACAGGGGGGGAAATGATGGGTGCACAGTGGAGGACTCACGTGATCCACCCTCCTCATGCGATGCATAAATATCGACACAAAACATGGCGGTCAATTCCTCAGAGGAAGAGTCACTTTCTCCACTCACAGTTGGCGATAATGTCACCTTGAGTTCTCTCCCTATCGTACTATCATTAAGGCCTTTTTCTTTTCTGGCCTTTGGATTTCATTGGTGTTGAAGTTGGCAGCTGCAGGTGCTCAGCCAAGGATCTAGACACAAAAAACTTTTTGCATAGGTCTATTCATTACGAAGGTACACAGGTAACTGAAGCGTGACTCAGATGCGTACAGTATGATTGCCAGTGGCTGCATGTGGTGAAAATAACCCGCAGAATATTCAAACAATGCCGCACAACACTAGATCATGTATAACTGCCACCTAGATGTCCCGGTTTGTCACGTCTACATGTCACCCGGATGTGATGGGTTAATTCATTCACTCCAGTTGAATGTATTACGTTATTCTACTCATGATGTCCAAGGATGATTTTTGTTATCTGAGGAAGATTTTTGTTGTTAATGGGCTGAAAATTGTCTCAAGTAACCCCTGAAATGCTTGAATAGTCCTCATCTGCATAAATAATATGACTTTAACATGAACACAGTAACCAGCTGTGCATCTGACAAGGAATGAGTTTAAAAAGTCTGCACAACTCACCCTATGACAATAATATTTGTCCTGTACTAACTTATGCATTAAATTATGTTTACATGTTGTAGCTGATTATTACGTAAGACTAGTATCATCATCATTAATTTGCTCCTGTGGGACATTAGCCTATAACTTCATGACTGTTGATTTATAAATAACACAGTCATTAATGTTGCCAAGCGCAAATCTAATAAATTTGGTGGATTTTTTTTTTTTTATAAAATATGAACAGAGGAAGGAAAAACTAATAATAGAAATAATCCATACATCAGATTACAGGTGTTCTCCATGCATAAGGAATCTGTAATAGTTGGACTTGAACTGCTGCAGGTTTCAGTTTGAAGTTTGGGGGGAAACTATTCTTGAGAAGCGATTTCCAAAGAGAAACAATTCGGAAATAAGAGAATTCTGATTGGTAGTAGTTCTGCAATATGGCAGTGTGACAGTCCATTCATGAGCACTACCAGATGCCCATGTAACACGGGAGAAGAATTGGAGAGGTGGCACAGTGAATGCAACATTTGCCATAAATGAATCTGTGAAATAATGCATCGGAGGCAACATTACTTCTTTCATATTCAGGACATAGTTCATTTGTAATTGCAGGGTTATTAATAATTTTTACACTTTGTTCTGAATTTTGTTCAGTTGTTTTATTGCAGTCTCCCAGCATCCACTCCACAAGGGTATGCAATGTACCAGCTGAGAGTGCACATGACTTGTATAACTAACTGCTCCTCAGTGAAGAAGTTAGAGATTCTGTACAATAATCCGAGTTTGAAGCGGTTTTAGCAAGTGATCTACCATGAGAAGTCCTGATTAGGGTATTGTTAAATGAAACACAGATAATTTCAATACTTTTAGGGATAGGAATATTAGTAACACTGCAGGTAATATGGGAATCAGACAATATCTTTCTGTTAATAGATAGTATATATTTGGTTTTCCTTGCATTAAACGAGACAATGTTATTTTGTCCCCCATTCAGTGATATTAGGTAAGTCGTGATTTCAGGAGATTGTACTACTGAACTGGGAATGAAGGATACTGATCTCTGTGAATGGGTGTTTAACTGTGAAGTGTTAAGTCATCTCCGTATAAGTGAATGGAATTATGGGTGACAGATAACAGGTTATTGATATGAATTGGGAATAGGGTTGGAGCTAGGACCAATCCTTGTGGCACACCGGCATTAATCGAGAGGAAAATAAAATATATATAATCTATTTTTTTCTTTCTGTCACTGTAATATGAGGAAATCGGTGGAACAAAATATGATAGGCCATAGCTATGGAATTTAGATAACAAGGAACGGTGCCAAACTCTGTCAAAAGCTTTAGAAATGTCAAGGGCAATTGCATGGGTTTCTCCAAGCTGGTCAGTTGACTGATGGATGGTGTGAGATTGAGTATATCAACAGTGCATCTTTCGTGGTGAAAGATGTATAACACCGCACTTATTAATACTTTACCAGGAGAAGATCTGATACCTGTTGCTCTGTAATCAGAGGAGTCAGAGAAACTTCCCTTCTTCGGGAGTGGGTGGATATTGACTTCTTTCCCAAGAATTAGGGAATGAAGAAGTACATATACATGGTCTGCATCATTTAGGTAGAACAGGAAGAAGTTCTGGGGAACAGTTTTACAAAACGATTGGAGGAATTCCATCTGGAGCTTTGTTCGCTGATAAATTGTCTAGGATGGAGTTTACATATCTAGTCTGTATCTTAAGAAGGGTAATATCGGGGAGTCATGTTCTGTTGTAGTACAGGGACGTTGTGACTGATTTCCTCTAGGGCAGAATTTCTGGCAAACATACTAGCAAGGATGTTTGTTTTTTCACGTGGGTCAGTCATAATTTTTCCATCTGATGATAATAATGGGGGAATGGGTGATGACTTATTAAAGTTATTATTGAATGACCTGAGAGTTAACCAGAATATTCCATTGTTATTAGGATTATTAAATTGTTTGGATGCTGGGTAGTGAAGAATGTTTGATTTAGCGAGATTTATTCTTGCTTTCGCATGGTTTCTAGCAGTTTTGAATTGACTCAAGAATTCAGATGATTTTGATTTTACGAGATATAGGCTATGTTAAGGACTTTTGGGTCGCTGTTCTGGCACAATCGCTGTCAAACCATTGATCTTTTAGTAAATTGTTGACTGGGTATGAAAAATTCCATACCAGCTTGTATTAAGTAATTTATGTGGGACTGGGTAGAATTGATGTCAGTGGAGAAGAAAGGCTGCCATGGAATATCGACAAGATAATTTTTAAATCCATCCCAGTGTGTCCTGTCAAAGTGCCATCTGGCCCTCCTGACTGATTCAGAACGGGGAGGTTCGGGGCACCTGACTACTGAGGTTTTGATGAGGTACTGTATTCCTGAGGCAGATTGTGTGTGCTGGTAGGAAAGACAGCTGGTATGGGTGCAAAGATGCCACTGTTGGTAGGTGTGTGGAGATGGTGAATGGCACAGTTGAAGCTACAACTCTTTTCCATCTCCTCCACTTAGGGCAGGCCAGTGTCAACAGTGGTACAGTATCAATGTTCATGTCAAGACAAGAAAATGTCCAGTCGTTTGGTGTCCTTTAGATAGTTTGGATTACAGATAGTGTGTGTGTGTGTGTGTGTGTGTGTGTGTGTGTGTGTGTGTGTGTGTGTGTGTGTGTGTGTGTGTGTGTGTGTGTGTTCTTACCTAATTGTATCTTTACAGGAATGAGTCAAGCTCGTACTATCCCGTGTCTTAAACCATATTTATCGTGCATATCCTTAAAATTGTGAATTGTTTTGGCACACACTATTTCATTCGGTAGTGTATTCCACTGATCAATTGCTCTATTTGGGAAACTAAATTTCCTTACGTCTTTATCACCTCTCTTCTTATGCAGTTTTTTGCAGTGTCCTCTTGCTGATGCTTCCCCATAGGTTAAGTAATCATTTATGTCTATTTTCTCCTTCCCTGATATGCATTTATATAGCATAATCATGTCACCTCTTTTCCTTCTCTCCTGTAGTGTTGGTAGATTCAGTTTATTTAGTCTTTCTTCGTAGCTTAGATCCCTTAAGCTTGGTACCCATCTTATAGCGGCCCTTTGAACTTTTTCAATCTTGTCTATGTGTTTTTTGAGATGAGGACTCCAGACTACGGATGCATACTCCAGGATTAGTCTGATGAATGATGTTATTATCTTTCTTAGCATGTCTTCACTTATGTATGTGAATGCTATTCTCTTATTTGCAAGCAGTGTATACATGTTCCGTACCTTCTCACTGATGTGGTCAGCCGGACATAGTGTGTTATTGATAATCACACCTACAGTAGGTCCTTCTTTCTTTCTGATGTGTGTAGGGTTTTATTTCCTAACGTATAATCCCAATCAGGTCTGTTTCCACTTTTACCAAACTTGATTACATGACACTTGTGCACATTGAATTCCATTTGCCATGTATTACTCCATTAACGAAGTTTATTTAATTCTTCTTGTAGCTCTTTACAAGAGTCTGTGTTAGTAATTCTCCTTTGTATTTTTGCATCATCTGCAAACATATTAAAATAGGTTTCATTTCCAGTGTTACTGTCTATATCATTTATATACACTAAAAACATGATTGGTGCCAGCACTGAGCCCTGTGGTACTCCACTAGTCACCTCTTTCCATGATGAGTAATTTCCTCTTATTACTGTTTTCATTTCTCTTCTTATGAGAAAATCTTGCATCCAACAATACAGTTTGCCTCGAATTCCTCCTTGATGGTACAGTTTCCATAAAAGTCTTTGGTGTGGTACTGTGTCAAATGCTTTCTCGAAATCTAATTAGATACTGTCCACCCATCCTTCTCTTTCCTGTAATGTGTCTGTTACTCTGTCATAGTAGCTCAACAGATTAGTAACACATGATTTTCCTTTTCTGAAACCGAACTGTCTTTCTGTTATCATATTGTGTTCTTCTAGATGATTTATCCAAGCTTTTCATATAAGCTTTTCTAATACCCTGCTTACAACACTGGTTAGTGATACTGTTCGGTAGTTGAGTGGATTTTGTCTATTCCCTTTCTTGAATAAGGGAACACTGTTTGCTTTTTCCAAATATCAGGTAGTTTACCTTGACTCAAGGATTTCTTGAAAATTGAAAATAATAGTTTACTTAACTCCTTTGCACATTCACGTAGTACCCAACATGAAATTTCATCAGGACCATTTGCTTTTCCTTTGTCTAGTTTACTTAGCTCCTCCTGTATTACTTTTTCTGATGCTTGTATATCTGGTAGTATGTGTGGGCATGCATGTTCCACATAATCCCTCTCAAAAATTTTTTCCTCTGTAAAAACTAATTGGAATTTCTTGTTTAGTGTTTCACAAATATCCTTCTCTTGTGTATAGGTGATTCCTTCGTCCGTAAAGGATTGTATTTTATCTTTTACTCTGGTTTTGCTTCTGGTGTAGTTGTAAAATAGCTTCGCTTGATCTCTACTTTTATTTATGATATTCTCCTCAAATTGTTTTTGGCCTTCCCACCTTATTCTTGTGTAATCGTTTCTTGCCTGTTTGTAATTATTATATGCCCTTTCACTATTCTGTCTTCTGTATCTATTCCACAACAGATCTCTATTTTTTTATTTATTCTTTTACATGCTGTATTGAACCATTTCTTTATTTTCTTTTCTGCTTCTTTGTGCTTTGGGATGTACTTCTGGACTCATATTTCATAAAGTTCACAGAATTTTTTATATATAGGATTTAAATCTTG
Source organism: Coenobita brevimanus (assembly GCF_032717465.1). NCBI lineage: Eukaryota > Metazoa > Arthropoda > Malacostraca > Decapoda > Coenobitidae > Coenobita > Coenobita brevimanus. The sequence continues at coordinate 33,082,371 of NC_136958.1, read as the reverse complement.
TCCTCTAAGCTCCTTTCCCCAATCAGTTTCTAAGAAGTACTTCTTTAGGTTATGATAATTTCCCTTTTTATAGTTTATGCTCTTTTTGTAACTTTCATTGCTGTTAACTATGTCATATACTATCCTGAAGCTGCAATTTAGTACTGCATGGTTGCTTTTGCCGAATGCAGGGTGGTATATTAAATTGTCACTATCGTTTTCTTGCCTAGTAAATATGAGATCTAGCACTGAGGGTACATCGAGTCCTCTTTTTCTGGTGCTTTCCCTTACATGTTGCTTTAGGAAAAACTCTTGCACGAGATCCAGGAGCTTTTGGTCCCAACAGCTTTCTTGGCTTATTATATCAAGACTATTCCACTTTATATTTGTATTATAATCTCCAGTTAGTATAATTTCTTTCCGATTTCTCTTCCATTTTATATAGTAATGCTCTTAAACTCTTAATTGTATTCTCTGACAGGTCCTCATACTCGTCTCTATCCCATGTGTTTGACTTGGGTGGCATGTACAAATTGGCTACAATTACTTTCCCTTCAGATGTATTTATCTCTAATGCAATCGGTTCTACTTCTGAGGGTATATCTAGTTCTATTTCTTTGGCTTTTAGATTTTTCTTAGTTAATAATATAATTCCTCTTTTTTTAAAGTTCCTATCTCTTCTCCATACATTATATTCCTTTAAGTTTAGGATGTCATTTGATAGCCTTGGTGTTAATTTTGTTTCAGTTAGGCATATTATATGTGGTTCATTTTCTCTGACATAATCATTCATCTCTAATAATTTAGATACCATTCCATCCACATTTGAGTACATCAACTTAATCATCTTGTTTATATACATGTCATGACTTGGTTCTGCTACCTTCCTCCTTTTTATTCTCTCCTATTTATGTACCACTTTCGTACCTGCAATCCTATTACTTTGTAATAAAAATGTATTCTTCTCCTCCTCTGATCTTCCCTCATTTTTTGTTTTTGCTTCCTCCCTCTTCTCTTTCAGTAATTCCAGTTCCTCTTGTGTTAGGCATCTTTTTATCCATACATTTTTGAACTCCTCTTTTTCCATAAGATTCTTTGCATTTTTTAGTATCCCTCCACGGTGTTTACATTCTGGAAGGTTACCTTTAGGGGTCTTGACTTGCTTCTCTCGTATGTCCCTAAGCTTTTGTGTTCCTCTATGTCTTTACTACAGATTTCCTCTGATACTTCTTTCAATATGCTCATTACATTTTCCATCTCCTTTTTGTCTCTTGAGATCTTGTTTTTTACTTTTTCCTCTTCTATACCAGTGATTACTATAGATTTGTTGATATCTACTGAATCTCTGACTAACTTAGGATTGTTTTGGATTATTCTTTTCACTTCCTTTTTAATGCTTTTTTCTTCCACCCTTGTTTCTAAGTCTTTCTTTACTTTCACCATTTCAGCATAAATTGTTTCCACATCATTTTTGTAGCTTTGCACAGCTTCAATCACCTGTGTTATCTTCTCCTCAATATCACTGCTCTGGTCCATCAGACTGCTTACTTGCCTAATTGTCTCTGTATCATTTTTGAACTCTTCCATAATACTCTCGTGGTTGACTACTGTACTTGCCATTTCACTAATTTTTCTCCTAAGTGAACCCAGTTCTACTGTCAGCTCATCTATGGCTGTGTCTTTCTTGTTGACTTCCTTTCCTAATTTTTCTATTTCTTCCTTTTGCAAGTGCATCTGTTTCTTAATTTCATCAATCTCATTTTGAAAAGCCATCTCTAGCCTGTGTACTCGTTCCACCAGTTTATTGCGAGTCTCCATTTCAACCAGTTCTTGGTAGAAATCATCGTCCTGCTTTCTACCTTTATCCCTTTTCTTTTCCAAATTTGCTTTACTAAAGTATGTGGTCATTTTGCTGTACTAAAAGGACATATGGTACTCACATTCCCTGGGTCAGTTGTAGACTAAACAAACGATCAGCTGATTATGTGCATTCTTACTCTAAGTTGTTTTCTTTTCTGTTTGAACAAGTCTTGCACAATTCTTCTTCTTTTTTTTTTTTTTATTAGAACACCATTTAGTCTAACCTGGTACAGAACTTGACTCATATAAAGATACTAATAAAATGCCACTGGCCAAGTTGGCCGTGTATGGAGCGATGTCAGCGTGCGTCTGGTCTCCTCCGTGTCTTGTGTGTGTGTGTGTGTGTAATGGTATCATTCATTTTACTAACAGGATCATTCATCAGTCGAGAACCTGCGTCGTTCCGGGATAACAGCGAGCTAGTATCATAATCAGCCTGAAGACTACTGTTAGTCAGCATCACGATCAGCCGGAAAAATTGTCAGCAGGCATCACAATTATCCGGCGAAATTGGCAGCAAGCATCACAATCAGCCGGCATAACTGGCAGCAAGCATCACAATCAGCCGGCATAATTAGCTGCAAACATCATAATCAGCCGGCATAACTGACAGCAAGCATCACAATCAGCCGGCATAACTGGCAGCAAGCATCACAATCAGCCGGCATAATTAGCTGCAAACATCATAATCAGCCGGCATAACTGTCAGGAAGCTTCTCAATCAGCCGTCATAACTGCCAGCAAGCATATACAGTCAGGCGGCATAGCTTCCAGCAAACTTCACAATTAGTCGGCATAACTGGCAGCATGCATCAAAATCAGCCGGCATAACTGCCAGCAAGCATCACAATCACCCGGCATAACTGCCAGCAAGCATCACAATCACCCGGCATAACTAGCAGCTAACATCATAATAATCGGCCTGCATAACTGGCAGCTGGCATCACAATCAGCCGGCAAAACAGGCAGCTAGCATCACGATTAGGTGACAAAACTGCCAGCCAGCATTATCACAATGGAGCCGCTGTCGAGCTGGTTCAGTATTTTCCTGCCTGACTTAATTTGTAAGACACTGATGCAGTCATGTCGATCCAGTGGCTAGTTTAGTAAATTCTAGAACCACCCAACTCCTTGGAAGCGAAAGTGTTACAGAGTTTTCCACAACTCTCTTGACACCCACATGTTCATGTATTAATACCTTGTGCTTTGAAATAATTATGTTTACATGCTTCGGTCGATGATCATACAAGACTTTTATCATCTTCGTAATGTGCTCTTGTGGCACATCAGGCCTGATGGTTTTTATAAGGCACTTTGGCCGTGTGTGAGTTAATTCCACGTGACTAACCAGACGACAGGTGTGCCAGTGTGTGGTGTGATAGTGTGGGGTGTGATAATTTCGTGCAGTGTGGTAGTGTCAGGCGTGCTAGCATGCAGTGTGATGTGATATTGCAATGTGAACTGTAGCAGTGTGTACTGTGGGCTGGTGTGGCACAGAATCCGGTCGTATGTTGTAGCTGTGAGAGGTGTGATGTCTGGGATGGTATAGTGTAGTAGTGAGTGGTGTTGTGTTGAGTAGGGGTATGAGAGGTGTCATTGTGTGATATAATGGTGTGGACGTGTCAGCATGCCTTGTGGCATAAGTAGAGTGGCGTGGTGTGTGGCTTTGTGAAGTTTGTCATGTGGCGGCAGTGTGTGTTGTAGCAGATTATATATATATATATATATATATATATATATATATATATATATATATATATATATATATATATATATATATATATAAATATATATATATATATATATATATATATATATATATATATATATATATATATATCTTTATATATATATATATATATATATATATATATATATATGTGTGTGTGTGTGTGTGTGTGTGTGTGTGTGTGTGTGTGTGTGTGTGTGTGTGTGTGTGTGTGTGTGTGTGTGGATGTGGGTGTGGGTGTGTATGTATAGAGAGGGAGAGACAGACAGACAGACTGACGTATAGATACGTGGAGAGATAAGGGGAGAGGGTAGCACACTATACTCAACCACAATACATTAAGCTCCCATCGCGCGTCAGACCCTTGACGATCTATATTATCTTACGTCAACACTGCCCACTCGGGTACTGATGCCGATAATAGATAGGTAAACTATATTGTGTTTCTCTCTCTCTCTCTCTCTCTCTCTCTCTCTCTCTCTCTCTCTCTCTCTCTCTCTCTTTCAGAGGATGCTATAGGACAGGGCATGGCATCAGAAGAGCTGTAATGTTGGCATTCTTGCCAGCGTGTCATCTGACGTAACCTCAGTTCTCCCGACGGGAGAGATCGTATTTCTGGAATGGACGACTGACGATTAACCGTGGAGACGATGATGATGATGATAATGATGATGATGATGATGATGGCCATAGTGACAGCGTTGATGATATACTGCTCTGCTTTCCACAAAACAAATCTAAAGACCGTCACTGGGAAAAACTTAAGCCGACCTTACTAGCTTCATGAAGCCTCCAGACGGATTCTAAGCTCCAATGTTAGCCAGAGAAGACTCGATAAGACCATGTGCTTACCATTCCTCGGCACTCACAAGATTTGCATATATCACCTACATTCAGGAGATGAATTCAAAAGAAGTAAAGTTCTAAGAAGCAGTTGGTTCAGAACCTTAGCGTTGGAGCAACAGGTGTTAGGGGCGAGAGAGGTGAGGGTGTGTTAAGGGTAAGATGGCAGTGGTTGCTTCACGGGTTTAGTTTCACCAGTCTTACTGTAATGTGTCTTGACCAGGTTGTGAGAAGCATTACCCTTGAATCAGATAACGCATTTCATTTATTTATTCTTTTTACATCCAGATGATTTTACGTAGACCAGGAGAACACCCAAGTAGTGAATGGACAATGATGGCTGTGTCTAGCCCACAACAGTTCTTGCCCACGCCTCTTCTACGCTAAAAACTTCGCCAAGAATAAGATGTACCAGTAAACGACATCTCTGGCCCATGGGTATTAACGTTTCAGCTATAGAGCGTTGTGTTGACTTTCGCCGCTGAATCATAATTCTTCCCTACTATAAGGGTTAGTGTTGAAGCTGTTGATAGCGAAAAATAATTAAGCTTAATAAATACAAGTTATGCTTTAGCATGTGCACCACTATCTATCATCCGTTTTTGCGAGGAGAAAAAAAGGAATAAATCTTTATCATAAGTAACCAAAGTATCGGTGCTTATTGTAGAATTCCCAAAGGATGTTACTCATTCATAGCAGCATGTACGATTCTGATTTTGGTGTCAAATTTAATAGTAGTATCAATGAAAGTTATGGGTACCTTTGAGAATGATTCTGTTTATTTGCACCTCCCTCCCCCCCCCCTCTCTCTCTCTCCTCATTCCCAGAAATCCATTTTTCCAGCGCCCCTTAATACGTTCCATCTTCTTTTCTCTACCATACTGTCTGCCCTTGCTTATTTGCTATGGTAACCTTACCGGTATTGATTTCTCTCTCTCTCTCTCTCTCTCTCTCTCTCTCTCTCTCTCTCTCTCTCTCTCTCTCTGCATATACGTGTGTGTGTGTTAACTTTGATAATGGCTCACTCATTGAGTTCTCCCTCCTTCCTTATTTTCCTTTCTCTCACTTTGTCCCTCCTTGTCCTCTCCTTTACCAACTCGCAATTCATCTCCTATTCATTTTCTCTCTTGCTCTTTTTTTTTCCTCTCTTTTCCTGTTCACATTTTTTTCCTTACTCTTATTTCTGCTCTCTTTCCCTCTTCGTACAGTTTCCTCCACCACACTTAAATGTTTCATACCGATCACATTGTCTCAAATTCTTTTTATCTTTTGACGATTCGGTTCATGTTAAAAAATATATTTCGAGCTTGGAATGTCAGAAACATTCTTAACCCACCCCAGGAACACCTGGGTCTGACATACCCGGGCAAATTTTCGATGGTATAGTTCAGTAACTTATAGATGCCTAGGATCCCTGTCCTTCCCCATAGTTCCTTAACTTTTTGCACCCATGCAGGGTGTAGGGGGTTACTTTCGTGTCTCTATGTTTTTGCAATACTATATATCACTCAGGATTGCATGTCGGGTCTGTGAGACCCAGGTGTACCTGAAGAAGGGGGAGAATATTTCACTATGAGTTTGCAAGTTGATTTTATACTGTGTAGGATCCATTATGCCCATAATGAAGGTCCTCCATCCCTCAAGTTGTGACATAAGTGCTATGCTCATAGTGTTCTTTGTTTTCGTGCATGGTGACTGGAAAAAAATAATCGTTTGGCATTTTTTTCATTTTTTAAAAAATATGTGGAGTTCAATTAATTAAAACTTATTCACATAGTTTTGTAACTGATAAGACCTAGTACATTGTAGGATATTCAGGAATTCATGTAAAATATGAGTGATACTATAGCATTTTTTAAAAGCTTGGTCTGACAGACCCAGGTGTACCTAAGTTGTAAGTGAAGCTGTAGGTCTACCTGGGGGGGAGGGGTTAATGAACCCTTTCACTATGAGAAATCATACTTAATTTTGAGTAAAATCGTCAGGTAGAAGTCTCATTTACACAAATAATAAGTATATCCTTGGACTGAAAAAGTTAGCTCCTTGAAGCCGATGACTCATTCTTTATATTATTTTTTTTCTGCTACTTTAGGATTTTATGAAGCCTTGGACAACTTCCCAGTAGTGAAGGGATTAATGAAGACTCTGTTTATTACCTCCAACATGAAAATCCTCTCCCAAGCTGAATATCGTCTGGAGATAGCAAGAATATTATAAGAAATTGCATCAACATACTGAAGGGGCTAAGCATCCTACAATTATGATACAACGAATACTGGAGGTAAGAAATTCTGTATTTGTGATTATAGAGAATTGTAGAGTTCTGAGTTGTAAATATCACATGGTCTCCATACTTTTAATGGAAATATTTAGAGATGTACACCCACGCACCAAAGTATCTGTACCCCTCCCCCCCCCATGGAAGGAAGTGGAAGTCAGGGTTAGAGAGAGGGCAGGCTAATGGACAATAATGAGTGGTAGTTTGGTACTGAGCTACGAGGCGACTGGTGAGAAACTAAATGATATTTGTTTTGAAACATTTCCATGCTATTCCCCTGCAAAGCATTAAGCGTTCGTAAGATACATAGCATATATTATAACATAGACTTCTATGTTATCAAGGAGTCCTGTGAAACTGGCCCCAGTTGTATATAAGCTGCGACTTGTCATTATCACTGCGGGACTTTGATGCATGGTTGTGAAGAGGGCGGACATGTGCTGAGCTCTTCTCTAGCTTGTAGGGTTGCCTCACTGGCTTTAGTTCTTTTTTTTCACCATTCTGGTGGTCGATAGGATAGTTAGTACTCATTTTCCTTCTCTCCCTGTTAGTTAGAACAGTAGTTGTCTGTTCTACTATACTGAGTTTACCTTTGCTTATTGCCCATGGAGGGTACCCCCCACTGATCACTGTGGGGCGTGAATTGACATGGTCGGGCCTCCCTGGAGTGGTTTGAGAGGGCAACCTCAGACATAGGTGTTTGGTCCCAGGTTGATTGGCCCTTGCTTGTTTTCTCTCCTCCTTCCCACTTCCCCCGTTAGGGGGGAGTGGTACTATGTCGGACGCCCCTACTGCCTCCCCCCCTTAAGGGGAGGAGGTGATCCTGACCGACCCCCGACTGAACCACAGACTGACAGCCTCCAGACAGAACGGCCCCAGACTCGTCTCCCCCGTGACATAAATGTAAATAATGCTGAATTCGTTCTTGTCCATGCTCTAGGTTCCACTCCCTTGAGCAGACTCAATCCCTTCATGATTAAGAAGGTTATTGATGGCTGTGCTGGGGAGGTGGAACAAGTAAAAAAACTTGCAAATGGAGACCTCCTCGTAAAGACTTGCAAGTCTTCCCAGGTTAAGGACTTGTTGAAGCTGCACAAGTTTAATATCTATGATGTCGAAGCCAAGATCCCAACTTCCATGAATTCCTGCAAGGGTGTTATCACTTGCAGGGATCTCATGGTGATGATTGAGGAAGAGATCATAGAGGAACTCGCTCAGCAAGATGTCATCGATGCTAGATTGATCACCAGATTTTCGGAAGGTTTCAGGACAAAGACTGCAACCATCATTCTAACTTTTGGTAAAGTGTCACTGCCTAGCCAGGTAAAAATCGGCTACGAAATTATTCATGTCCGGCCATACATCCCCAATCCTTCGTTGTATGAAATGCCAGTTATATGGGCATGGTGCAAAGACTTGTCGGGGTTCCCAGCCAGTGTGTGGCAAGTGTGCAAGCCAAGGTCATGATGCAGAACACTACATCTGAGACAGTATGTTGCTTTCACTGCAAGGGCAATCACTCCACTTCCTCAAGGGACTGTCCCAAATGGAAGGAGGAGAAGGAGGTCTGCATAGTGAAGGCAACTGAGGGCATTTTCTATTACGAAGCTAGGAAAAAGGTGAAGGAGTTGCATGCAACTCTCACGCCGAATAGGTCCTATGCTTCGGCGGTAATGTCCTGTCCTGTGATGTGCTCTGTAGAGATGCAGACTGATCCTGTCCTTCTCCCTCCTGCCACTCAAAGTACATCTCCATCTCGACCTCCCGTCCGCTCAAACTCTCTCAATGACATCCCTAAGGTTTCAACCTATTCTCAGGCTGCTGCTGCCTCTCTATCAGTACGGCCTAAAGCGAAGCCCGACAAGTCTAGTAAAAGTAACATGACCACCCTCACAAAACAGACTCGTCCTCATGTTCTTCCAGTTCCCACTCCAGCGAGGGAGAGGAAGGTTAGCTCTTCCTCGGGGGAGTCAGGGAACCTAATAATTGACGACAATATGGAGGTTCCCGTAAACAAGCACCGGGATAGGTCCCCCGGTAGTCGCTCGCCTTCTGGCGGGCGACAAAAAAAGACCAAGCACACTGGCCCCCAACGTAAATCTTAAACCGCAGCATTCACTGTATTACAGTGGAATTGTAGAGGTATTGGGAATAAATTACAAGATATAGCAATCTTGCTTTCTATACACAGGCCAGACGTTATTTGTTTACAGGAGATGCGCCTGGAGAATCACCCTTATCCTCCACAGTTAAAACACTACCACTCGTATAGAAGATATGAAGGTCACGGAGTTGCCATTTACACACACAAATCACACCCACAAACGGAAGTGATTCTAAATTCTACTCTGGAAGCGGTTGCGTGCAGAGTAAAATTTAATAACACGTATCTGTCTATTTACTCTCTGTACTGTCCTCCACATGGCCTCATTGATAGTGATGCTTTAAATTCACTAGTTGAACATCTCCCTGGGAATAAGTTAGTGTTGGGCGATTTTAACGCTCATCACTATCAATGGGGTAGCTTGAGGATTGCTGGTCGTGGGGAGCAAGTAGCCCACCTAATACTACAGTCCAACCTCTGTCTTCTGAATGATGGTAGAGCGACTCGTGTAGATGATCGTACTGGTAACTTTTCAGCCATTGACTTATCTTTGGCCTCCCCCTGGTATACATCAAGATTTTTTATGGAATCCTTATGACGACTCCTTGGGAAATGATCACTTACCCATCTGTCCTTCTTATACATGCGACGTTGTTTCGGACCCTCCACCTCCAAAATTTAACTATAAGAAAGCAGATTGGGGATCCTTCTCAAGGATCACCAATTTAGATATATCTGGGGAGACCATGGATGTTAAGGTCGAAAATATAACCCAATCCATATTACTCGCAGCTGAGGCTGCCATTCCCAAGACTTCTACAGTTCATGCGAAGCATAGAGCACATTGGTGGATGACGGATTGCCGACAAGCATTAAGAAAACGCAATAGGAGATACAGGATTTTTGATAGTCAGCCCACTGAGAAAAATTTCATCGCATACAAACAGGCACGGGCTGAGGCAAGGAGAATAATAAGAAGGGCCAAACGTGACTCCTGGCGGTCCTTTGTGTCCACGGTGACTCGTACAACACCATTACGTAAAGTCTGGTCCACTATAAGAATATTAAATAATAAAGGCCCATATTTCCTGATCACCACCCTTCAGGTTAATAATAACATCTATGACGAGCCCGTGGGCGTTGCTAACATCCTCGCCAGGAGTTTTTCTCACGTAAGTAGCTAAGCCAATTATGACCCGCGTTTTCAACACCATAAACGCACGGGTGAGCTACAGATATTAGACTTTGCCACAGAAGACGTAGACTCCCCATACAACAAAGAGTTTACGCTAGATGAACTGCTCCTTGCCCTTAAATCCTGTAAAGACACCAGCCCTGGACCAGACACCATCACGTATGGTATGATCCAGCATCTTAATCAGGACAACCTGATTAAGATGTTAGCATTGTACAATGAGATTTGGGCGTCTCGAACGTTCCCAAACTCATGGTACTTTGCGCACGTCATACCGATACCCAAAGAGGCTGGTCGTCTTATGAATCCCACTTCATTTCGTCCTATTGTGTTGAGTTCTTGAGGTCATGGAACATATGGTAAACAATAGGCTTCTTTTTGTTTTAAAGTCGAAGAATTTGTTAAATGATAAAAAATGTGGCTTCCATAAATACAGAAGTTCACTAGATCATTTAATGAATTTGGAGCATTGTATTGCAGAGGCATTTGCCAATAAAGAATTTATAATAGGGTTGTTCTTGGACATCCATAAAGCCTATGACATGACATGGTGACACGGTATACTAATGAAGCTCTACAGTATGCTTATGGTTTAAGAGGAAATTTGCCTATTTTTATTTCAAATTTCTTCAGGGACAGGACTTTCTCTGTCAAATTGCCCCGTAATGTAACATCGGATATATTTATCCAGGAAAACGGAGTGCCGCAAGGAAGTGTGCTTAGTCTTACTTTATTTAGTATTATGATCAATGATATTCTGTCATCAGCTCCCAACCCGAGGAATCTTAAATACTCGCTCTACGCTGACGATTGTGCAATATGGCACTCTTCCCATAATGCACAATTTTCGGCTGGGCAGATTCAAGCAGCCCTTGACTCCGTCCACCTATGGGTCTTGCATTGGGGATTTAAGTTTTCCGTCTGTAAGTGTGCCGCTGTAGTCTTCACTAATCGTAACGTACCTAATTTGTGCTTAACTTTGGATAATCAGGAGGTACCTTTTGAAAATTCTGTAAAGTTTTTAGGAATACATTTTGATCGTAGAATGAATTTTAAACTTCACTTTAACATTTTGCTTGCTCATTGTGATGAACCATTAACCCCTACACCACGGGCATGTTTACCGATGTTTTGCGTGTGCCGCGGGGTTATTCGGGCTCCTACAGACTCTCAAAAAATATTTCCCAAAAATCAGTTATTAGTCCTAGAATATTAAAATTACATATGCTTATGGCACATACCTTCAGCTTTTTCCTGGAATGTTTGTTGAGCTTTCGTCAGTTACCGTAGGACTTGTGGAGACCTCTGAAGTTGGATAACGAAGTCTCCACTTTACACTTCCCAACAACCCGTAATATGATTACACAGCCAGATATTAACACTATAAACACTACTCTATGATTTTCAAGTAGTTTGGGATCCATACTCCAAAAAAAAAAAAAAAAACACTGTGAAAGCAATGAAAATTACGAGCGCGTATGACCGTAGCACTGGCACTAGTTCGCTCTTGGAACTCTGTCATTTATTATTCATAAAACCCCTCACACTTTATATTTCTATTACTATATAACACTTATATATATCTACAGTCTTTATCCATAAGTTTCCTTCAGAAGTATTAGTTTATTGTCACTGTAGGGATTCAATTTCTGTCAGTAAAATTCGTAGCATTCACTTTCTCGTCCTGTATACTAGCATTGAGAGTGAATGTCACTTTCATCTTCACTCTCATAATTCATAGTATTCAGACATGCTAGAGTGAAACTTTCACTTTCATTACTCCTAGGGTATATACTCGTATTCTTATAATACTACTCATTTACATTTCTATTTACGTTCTCTATTTTATTTACGTTATTTGCATTTCCATTTTATTTACACTGTGTTATGCACTGTCACTTGAAGTAACTCATAAAACTATTTTCCATTGTTCACGTATATTTACATTCATTACTTTCACTTGCTGTTTACACATTATTTACAATTCCACTTGCACTGTTTTACTCAATAGAAAGATCGTAGTCACTATTTTATCAATTGTCAGCCGTTTACCTCTTTCCACACGAGGTTTAGTAGGGGGTAAAGGTCACAAGGCCCTTTGCATGGGGGTGAAAAAGGCCCTGAAGTCATCAAGAAGAAACAGACGTACCTCTACTTCGGAAGATGAGAGTAAACTGATAAAGGGAGGGCCGGGGTAGAGGCCTACTTAGGGGATATTCAGTGCTACCAATGTTAGCTCTTGAAACAGCTATGTATAGCACTGAAATGATTGGCAGGAAATCTAGACAATACATTATAAATTAGGTACTTCCAGGTGAATGTAAATATCACTTAGCCTTCTCCCTTCCCTCCTTACATGTATATTTATTACGAAAAAAGATTATACAGCATATTTCAAGGGGAAAAAAACAGCGAAAATTAGTGAACGAGTGCACGTGAGGTGTTGTTAGGTGATAATTAGCCAATTCCAGGTGTATGGCACTCTCACTTACCTTATTTCTTTCTTGTATATATTATTTGGTATAAGAATAGGACATAGGGCTTATTTCAATGGATGAAATCAGTGAAAAATTCCAGGGAAGATTTACTTAGCTGTAGCACGGCCGGGCAGGCGAGAGGATAGGGTAATGGAGGGGGGGTAGGGAGGGGAGTCAAGAACGGGGAGAAATGGCTAAATTGTCAACAATGGATGGGAGTACAGATGAGATTAGGAGTGCTGACTAGTGTTGGACATTGGCAGTACTGATAGATGATACAAGCCCCCACTTGGAAGCCCAGGTGAATTCAAAATAACACAGAATCACAAAAGCAACGCCCTGCGGTATGATCCCTTGCTCCCAAGCGTCACGAAAGTGATGCCCCACGGTTAAGGGGTTAAATGTCCTCAAGTACCTAGCGGGTACTACCTGGGGTGCCCACAGAAAATCTTTATTAATGGTGTATAAGTCCCTTATTCGATCGAAGCTAGACTATGGCACACAGGTGTATGGCTCGGGATCCGATGCCACACTGAAAGGATTGGATGTGCTACAGAATAAATGTTTGCAAAAGTGCCGTGGAGCCGTCCGGTGTACCCGTGTGGCTCGTATGGAAGCGGAGGTGAATGTGCCTCCCCTCCGTATTCACCACAAACATCTGGCCTTGTCCTACGGCGTAAGGACATTTAGGATAAGTAATATCGGCAATGTGGCCTGTACCCCCCTGCGTCAATACCAGCACTTTCTGTGGGGGGGTGCATCGGCCACTTGCCGTTCACCTCCACTTACTGACTCAGGAGCTTGGTATGGACCCCGGTGACTGTGACAAGTTGGTGTTAAAAAATATAGCGCCTTGGGAGCCACCTGGCTTTACAGTAGATGTTACATGGCACCCAACACCAAAGGGCAAGGCACTGGAGGCGGAGGTCCACAACTTGTTTCATAACATCATCATTCGTCACTTATGATCCCACCACTTGTACACCGATGGCTCCAAGTCGAGTGCATGTGTGGGTGCAAGTGTGTGGTCGACTGAATGAGCCCTCAGGTATTGGTTGCCGACTCATACATCTGTGTTTACCTCCGAACTTTTTGCTATTGACAAAGCCATAGACTATGCTCTCAATTCTAGGCATGACTCAATTGTCATATCTTCAGATTCAAAATCAGCCCTACAGGCAATTGCATCTTGCACTACGGACTCTCACGAGATCCAGGGCTGCATCATTAATAAGTTGCATTCATGCAACAAGTCATTCACGCTGATCTGGGTGCCTGGTCATTGTCGTGTCTACAGCAATGAGCAGGCTGACTTACTTGCAAAGTCGGCTGTAGAGCTCGAGGAGACTTGGGACGTTCCTCGTGATCTACGGTCGAGTCTCTCTCGGAAAGAAATAAATAAATCTTCTGTGGCAAGGTTAGTGGACCAGACTAAATATTCCAACCTGTAAGCCGTACCTGGGTGACTGGGACACTGCCAACCACCCCAGTCGCCTAGAAGAAAGAGTGTTGGCATGGCTATGGCTCAATGCCACCATTTTAACTCACATGAAACCTTATATGGAAAGACGCTTCCCACCGCACTGTGACATCTGTAATGCGGTGTTATCTGTCAGTCATATCATCCTGTGCTGTCGGCGATTTATTCGTGAACGTGCTTCACTTATAAATTACTGAGGTGCAGCAGATGTCCCCTTGACCCTTTCCTCCATCCTGGGTGATGGGGACATTATGACTGATAAATTGATGGCTTTCTTGAAAGAGACTGGACTGATCAGAGTGATGTGATTTTTTTACTGTGTGGTTATGGTTTTTATCAACGGTAAATTTGTATATATTGTTATATTAATTAGGGTTGACAGTTGACATATTTGAAATAGTTCCTCCTCCCACTGATCTATTTCTATTATTGATGTCCCCTACATTAAGCCGAGTTCCTCGCCTGACAGTCACCAGTTGACGAATGCAAGTGTGCAATATAGAAAGGTATTGGGCACTTGCAGTCGATGGTGGTCTGCTGGGCGAGGTTCTTCACTTTTTGTACAAATTATGTAAATACATTATACCATCTTGCTTAAGTTATTCTAATTAGGGCCAACAGCTGACGTATATGGAAATGTTCCTGACTCGTCTGGTTCCCTTTCATATATTGATGTCCCCTATATTAGGTTGTGCCTCGACTGACAGTCACCAGGTGATGAGTGCAGGTATGTAATGTAGAAAGGGATTACATATCTGCAGTCGATGGTGTTCTCTTGGTCGAAGCTTTTTTAACGTTAGTGTAAGTCTAGTTATTTGTCTCGTAGGATTTAGTAAAGGTTAGCGATTTTTCTGTTAGGTGGTTAGTTTTAGGGTCGTTAGATTAGTTTTTTTTTTTTTTTAAGTAATATAAGGTTAAAAAAAAAAATATGATAAAAAAAAAAATATATTATATATATATGTACGTGTGCATGAAAGTGTGTATGTTCATATGCATGGATGTGTGTATGTATGTATATATATATGTTCATATATATATATATATATATATATATATATATATTCCTTAATGACCAGGGGCTCCGGCCTCAATGGTCGATAAGCAAAAAAAAAAAAAAAAAAAAATTATCACTGCGGGACTTTGATGGATGGTCGTGGAGAGTGCAGTCGTGTATTCATTGTTCTCTTCTCTAGCGATCTAGGGCTGCCTCTCCGGCAATAATTTTGTTAATAGGGGAATAAAAGTTAGGTTAGCTAGATCTCATTTTCCTTCCTGGCCTTAGTAGATATAGTAAGTGTCTATATCTGTTTCCTCAGATTGCCTTTGCTTACTCACCTCTGGAGTGTACCCCCCACTGATCACTCTGGGGTGTGAGTCACACACAGGCGCGTCCTCCCGACAGTGGTTTGAGAGGGTAATCTCAGCCTAGGTGAGTCTTCCCCAGGTACTTTGCTCCGTGGGGGTTTTTCTCTTTCTTCCCACTTTCCCCTCACGGGGGGAGTGGTCACTATGACGGACGCCCCTGCTGCCTCTCCCCCCTTCAGGGGGGGAGGTGGTCCGGATGACAATAGGAATGACAGAACTGACCACCCCCAGACTGACGGATGCCAGACTCTTGCCCCACTTGACGTTCCCGTTGACAATGCCACGTTTGTAACTATCCATGCTCTAGGTACGACTCCCCTGTCCAGTCTCAATCCCTTCCTTATCAAGAAGGTGATTGACCACTGTGCGGGAGAAGTCAAACAAGTAAAAAAAACTTGCTAATGAAGATCTCCTGGTAAAAACTGTTAACTCATCACAGGTGAGAGATTTGCTGAAACTGCGTAAATTCCACTGTTACGATGTCGAAGCCAAAATCCCGGTCTCCATGAATTCTTGCAAGGGTGTTGTCACTTGCAGGGATCTCATGGTGATGAGCGAGGACGAAATCGTACACGAATTGATGCAGCAAGATGTAACTGAAGCTAAATTCATTACTCGTTACTCGGAAGGCATAAGGACGAAGACAGCAACCATTATCCTGACGTATGCCAAAGTTTCTCTTCCTAGTCAAGTCAAAGTTGGTTATGAAATCATTCACGTTCGACCATACATCCCTAACCCTTTGCGTTGCCTGAAATACCAGCTGTATGGGCATGGTGCAAAGACTTGTCGGGCTTCCCAGCAAGTGTGCAGCAAGTGTGCAAGCCAGGGTCATGATGCGGACCATTGCACATCCGAGACAGTATTGTTGCCTTCATTGCAAGGGTACTCACTCCTCTTCCTCTAGGAATTGTCCCAGGTGGAAGGAGGAGAAGGAGGTCTGCACGGTGAAGACAACTGAGGGTATTTCCTTCTAAGAAGCTAGGAAAAAGGTGAAGGAGTTGCACGCAACTCACAAGCCGAATAGGTCCTATGCTTCAGCGGTAATGTTCCATCCTGTGATGTGCTCTGTCGAGACGCAGACTGACCTTGTACTTCTCTCTCCTGCCACTCACAGTACATCTCCATCTCAACCTCCTGTCTGCTCCAACTCTCTCACTGACATCCCTAGAGCTTCAACTTACTCTCAGGCTGCTGCTGCCTCTCCATCAGTACGGCCTAAAGAGAAGTCTGACAAGCCTACTAAGAATAACATGACCACCCTCACGAAACGGTCTCGTCCTCATGATCTTCCGGTTCCTACTCCAGCGAGGGAGAGAAAGGTTAGCTCTTCCTCGGGGGAGGCTGGGAGCCTAGTTATTGATGAAGGTATGGAGGTTTCTGTCAACAAGCACCGGGATAGGTCCCTTGGTAGTCGCTCGCCTGCTGGCGGGTGGTAAAAAAAGACTAAGCATACTGGCCCCCAACATAAATCTTAAACCATCGCTTTCACTATATTACAGTGGAATTGTAGAGGTGTCGGGAATAAGTTACAAAATATAGCACTCTTGCTGTCAATACACAGGCCAGACGTTGTCTGTTTACAGGAAATGCGCCTGGAGGATCATCCTGATCCTCCACAGTTAAAACACTACCACCCGTATAGAAGATATGAAGGTCACGGAGAAGCCATATACACACACAAATCACACCCACAAACGGAAGTGATTCTAAATTCTACTCTGGAAGCGATCTCGTGCAGAGTAAAATTTAATAACACGTATCTGTCTATGTGCTCTCTGTACTGTCCTCCACATGGCCTTATTGATAGTGATGCTTTATATTCATTATTTGAACATCTGCCTGGGAATAAGCTAATGTTGGGCGATTTTAACGCCCATCACTATCAATGGTGTAGCTTGAGGATTGATGGTCGTGGGGAGCAAGTAGCGACCTAATACTACAGTCCAACCTCAGTCTTCTGAACGATGGTAGAGTGACTCGTGTAGATGATCGTACTGGTAACTTTTCGGCCATTGACTTATCTCTGGCCTCCCCTGGTATACATCAAGATTTTTTTATGGAATCCTTATGACGACTCCTTGGGAAGTGATCATTTACCCATCTGTCTTTCTTATACACGCGACATCGTTTCGGACCCTCCACCTCCAAAATTTATTTATAAGAAAGCAGATTGGGGACCCTTCTCAAGGATCGCCAATTTAGATATATCTGGGGAGACCATGGATGTTAAGGTCGAAAATATAACCCAATCCATATTACACGCAGCTGAGGCTGCTATCCCCAAGACTTCTACAGTTCATGCAAAGCACAGAGCACATTGGTGGACGCCGGATTGCCGACAAGCATTAAGAAAACGCAATAGGAGATACAGGATTTTTGATAGTCAGCCCACCAAGGAAAATTTTATTGCATACAAACAGGCACGGGCTGAGCAAGGAGAATAATAAGAGCCAAACGTGACTCCTGGCGGTCCTTTGTGTCCACGGTGACTCGTACAACACCATTGAGTAAAGTCTGGTCCCCCATTAGAATATTAAATAATAAAGGCCCATACTTCCCCATTACCACCTTGCAAGTAAATAATAATATCTATGACGAGCCTGTGGACATTGCTAACATCCTCGCCAGGAGTTTTTCTCATGTACGTAGCTCAGCCAATTATGACCCGCATTTCCAACATCATAAACACATGGCTGAGCTACAGATTATTGACTTTGCCACAGAAGACGTAGACTCCCCGTACAACAAAGAGTTTACGCTAGATGAACTGCTCCTTGCCCTTAAATCCTGTAAAGACACCAGCCCTGAACCAGACACCATCACGTACGGTATGATCCAGCATCTTAATCAGGACAACCTGATTAAGATGTTAGCATTGTACAATGAAATTTGGGCGTCTCGAAGGTTCCCAAACTCATGGCACTTTGAGCACTTCATACCGATACCCAAAGAGGCTGGTCGTCTAATGAATCCCACTTCATTTCGTCCTATTGTGTTGAGTTCTTGTCTATGTAAGGTCATGGAACGAATGGTTAATAATAGGCTTCGTTTTGTTTTAGACTCGAAGAATTTGTTAAAAGATCATCAACAATGTGGCTTCCGTAAATACAGAAGTTCACTAGATCATTTAATGAATTTGGAGCATTGTATTGCACAGGCATTTGCCAATAAATAATTCATGATAGGGTTGTTCTTGGACATCCATAAAGCCTATGACATGACATGGCGACACGGTATACTAATGAAGCTCTATGCTTATGGTTTAAGAGGAAATTTATCTATTTTTATTTAAATTTCTTAAGGGACAGGACTTACTCTGTCAAATTGTCCCGTAACGTAACATCTGATCTATTTATCCAGGAAAACGGGGTGCTGCAAGGAAGTGTGCTTAGTCCTACTTTATTTAGTATTATGATCAATGATATTCTGTCATCAGCTCCCATCCCCAGGAATCTTAAATACTCTCTCTATGCTGACGAATGTGCAATATGGCACCCCTCCCGTAATGCACAATTTTCGGCTGGGCGGATTCAAGCAGCCCTTGACTTCGTCCACCAATGGACCTTGCAGTGGGGATTTAAGTATTCCGTCCGTCCGTGTGCCGCTGTAGTTTTTACAACTCGTAACGTCCCCGATTTGCGTTTATTTTTGGATAATGAAGCGGTACCTTTTCAAAATTCTGTAAAGTTTTTGGGTCTCCACTTTGCTCGCAGAATGAATTTTAAACTTCACGTTAATACTTTGCTTGCTCGTTGTGATAAATCATTAAATGTCCTAACCTACCTAGCGGGTACTACATGGGGAGCCGACAGAAAATCTTTATTAATGGTGTATAAGTCCCTTGTTCGATCGAAGCTAGACTATGGCACACAGGTGTATGGCTCGGCATCTGATGCCATACTGAAAGGATTGGATGTGCTACAGAATAAATGTTTGCGAATGTGTCTTGGAGCCATCCGGTGTACCCGTGTAGCTCGTATGGAAGTGGAAGCGAATGTGCCTCCCCTCTGTATTCGCCGTGACCACCTGCCTTGGTCCTATGGCCTTCGAACATATAGGAAAAGTAATATCGGCAATGTGGCCTGTACCCCCGTGCGTCAATACCACCACCTTCTGCGGGGGATGCGTCGGCCACTCGCCGTTCGCCTCCACTTACTGACTCAGGAGCTTGGTGTGGACCCGAGTGACTGTGACAAGTTGGTGTTAAAAAATATAGCGCCTTGGGAGCCACCCAGCTTTACTGTTGATGTTACATGGCTCCCAGCACCAAAGGCCAAGGAGCCGGAGGCGCAGGTCCACCACTTGTTTCGTAACATTATAATTCGTCACTTGGGGTCCCATCACTTGTACACCGACAGCTCCAAGTCGAGTGAATGTGTGGGTGCAAGTGTGTGGTCGACTGAATGTGCCCTCAGGTATCGGTTGCCGACTCATACATCTGTGTTTACCTCCGAACTTTTTGCTATTGACAAAGCCATAGACTCTGCTCTCAATTCTAGGCATGACTCATTTGTCATATTTTCAGACTCAAATCAGCCCTTCAGACAATTGCTTCTTGCACTACGGACTCGCACGAGATCCAGGGCCGCATTATTAATAAGCTGCATTCATGCAACAAGTCATTCATGCTGATCTGGGTGCCTGGTCATTGTCGTATCTATGGCAATGAGCAGGCTGACTTACTTGCAAAGTCAGCTGTAGAGCTCGAGGAGACTTGGGACGTTCCTCGTGATCTACGGTCGAGTCTCTCTCTTGGAAAGAAATCAATAAATCTTCTGTGGCAAGGTCAGTGGACCAGACTAAATATTCCAACTTGTAAGCCGTACCTGGGCGACTAGGACACTGCCAACCGTCCCAGTCGCCTGGAAGAAAAAGTATTGGCACGGTTACGGCTCAATGCCTCCAGTTTAACACATATGAAACCATATATGGAAAGATGCTTCCCACCGCACTGTGACATCTGTAATGCGGTGTTATCTAGCAGTCATATCATCCTGCGCTGTCGGCGATTTATTCGTGAACGTGCTTCACTTATAAATTACTGAGGCGCACCAGATGTCCCCTTCATCCTTTCTTCCATCCTGGGTGATGGGGACATTGTTATGACTGATAAATTGATGGCTTTCTTGAGAGGGACTGGACTGATCAGAGTGATGTGACTTTTTTACTGTGTGGTTATGGTATTTATCAAACGTAAATATGTATATATTGTAATAATAATTAGGGTTGACAGTTGACATATTTGAAATGGTTCCTCCTCCCACTAATCTATTTCTAATATAGATGTCCCCTACATTAAGCCAAGTTCCTCGCCTGACAGTCACCAGCTGATGAGTGCAAGTGTGCAATATTGGAAGGTATTGGGCACTTGCAGTCGATGGTGGTCTGCTGGGCGAGGTTCTTCACTTTTTGTATAAATTATGTAAATACATTATACCATCTTGCTTAAGTTATTCTAATTAGGGACGACAGCTGACGTATATGGAACTGTTCCTGACTCGTCTGGTTCCCTTTCATACGAGTATATTGATGTCCCTTATATTAGGTTGTGCCTCTACTGACAATCACCAGGTGATGAGTGCAGGTATGTAATGTAGAAAGGCATTTCATATCTGCAGTCGATGGTGTTCTCTTGGTCGAGGCTTTTTTACCATTAGTGTAGGTCTAGTTATTTGTCTCTTAGGACTTAGTATAGGTTAGCGATTTGTCTGTTAGGTGATTAGTTTTAGGGTCTTTATATTAGGCATTTTTGTTTATAAGTAATATAAGGTTAAAAATATAAAAAAATTACAAAAATATATATATATTAATACAAAAAAAAATAAAATAAAAATTATTATATATATATATATATATATATATATATATATATATATATATATATATATATATATATATATATATATATATATATATATATGTACGTGTGCATGAAAGTGTGTATGTTCATATGCATGGATGTGTGTATGTATGTATGTATGTATATATATATATATATATATATATATATATATTATAATATATATATGTATATATATATATATATATATATATATATACATGTTCGTATATATATGTATATATATGTCAATGTATATACATATATATAATTTTGCCTTAATGACCAGGGGCTCCGGCCTCAATGGTCGATAGGCAAAAAAAAAAAAAAAAAAAAAAAAATATCACTGCAGTGATAATTTTTGTCAATGTTATTCCTGGAATGTCTATAGCTATAATATAGAATGAATGTGGATTTAATGCTGATTCACACAGTAGCTGTGCGGGTGGTTATGTTGAAACTATTTTATATAGACGAATAAACCACACTGTGATGGGCAGAGGAGAGCATTCACCAATAATTAACTATAACCAGATGAAACTGGAAGTAAACAACATAAAATATCATAAGACAACGGAGATAAGCCGTGGTATCCTGCTCCGCCTCGTTATTCAGGTTAATTGTTGTTTCACATCATATGTGCATTATTTTCCTTCAGTCTCTGCCTCTTCAATTACTCTTACTTCCCGGTAACTTCTTACTGGGTGGGTTGCTAGTCGTCCGGTACTATACTCCTTACTGTATAACATTATTCGTCACATCATCACTCCCACACAAACAAAATTAACACCAGACTGCTGAATCTGTTACTACTATTAGTGGCACTGTCACTACTAACCCCCCTTTTCCCACTGACTGTGACTATTTTACAACACAATACTACTACTGCTACTCCTACAACTATTCCACCATAAATCTGTATAATAATACCTGCACATATGATTGTTTTTATGTCTGTGTATCTGCAAACCACATTTTCCCTGTCCCCACGTCGACAACTCGTCACTTACCCCCTCCCCCCAACTGCTGCCCCAGTTGCACCCCCCCCTCTCTCCCAGACACCATCGACCTTACTCCTCCCCTACATACACACATCCATGCATATGAACATACACACTTTCATGCACACCTACATATATATATATATATATATATATATATATATATATATATATATATATATATATATATATATATATATATATATATATATAATAATTTTCATTTTATTATTTTTTTTTTTGTATTTTTATTTTTGTTTTATATTTTTTTTTATATTTTTAACCTTATATTACTTATGAACAAAAATACCTAATCTAAAGATTCTAAAACTAACCACTTAACAGACAAATCGCTAACCTATACTAAATCCTAAGAGACAAATAACTAGACCTACACTAATGGTAAAAAAGCCTCGACCAAGAGAACACCATCGACTGCAGATATGTAACGCCTTTCTACATTAGATACCTGCACTCATCACCTGGTGACTGTCAGACGAGGCACAACCTAATACAGGGGACATCAGTATACGAAAGAGAACCAGACGAGTAAGGAACATTTCCATATACGTCAGCTGTCGTCCCTAAATAAAATAACTTAAGCAAGATGGTATAATGTATTTACATAATTTGTACAAAAAGTGAGGAACCTTGCTCAGCAGACCACCATCGACTGCAAGTGCCCAATACCTTCCTATATTGCACACTTGCAGTCATCAGCTGGTGTGTGTCAGGCGAGGAACTTGGCTTAATGAATAACAAAGATGTGTAGTTTTCCTTAGTAAACTAGTATAATAGGAAAAGTGTATGGTAGGATACTTATTGACAGAGTTAGAGAAAGAACAGAGAAATTAGTTGGAGAAGAACAGGGAGGCTTTAGGAAGGGAAGAGGTTGTGTAGATCAGATATTCATTCTTAGATCTTTAGTGGAAAAGTTTCTAGAGAAGGGAAAGAATTTGTATGCGGCTTTCATGGATCTGGAGAAAGCATATGACAAGGTGGATAGACAAGGATTGTGGAAAGTGTTAAGAATATATGGAGTAGATGGGAAGTTGTTGAATGCTGTGAAGAGTATGTACGATGGTGCGAAAGCTGCAGTGCGTGTGGATGGTGAACTAAGTGAATTTTTCTCTTTGAAAGTTGGGTTGAAACAGGGATGTGTTATGTCTCCATGGTTGTTCAATCTGTACATGGATGGGGTAATAAAAGAGGTAGAAGGTAGGGTAGTGGATGTTGGAGTGGCCCTGGTGAGAGAGGATAGTGTTTGGAAACTCCCTGTACTGTTGTTTGCAGATGATACTGTGTTGTTGAGTGAAGACGAAGGGGAGCTGCAAGGCTTGGTGGATGAGTTTGGGAGAGTGTGTAAGAAACGGAATCTAAAGGTGAACGTAGGGAAGGGTAAAGTGATGGTCTTTGAGAGAGGTGAAGTCAGTGAATGTACAGCGAGGTTGGATGCTGAGAAATTGGAAAATGTGAGTACGTTTAAGTACTTGGGTAGTGTGATGAGTAAGGATGGAGGTTTGGAGGGTGAAGTGCTTGAAAGGGTACAGCAGGGAAGAAAGGTTGCTGGTTCTTTGAAAGCAGTGATAAGAAACAGGGAAGTGAGCATGGAAGTGAAAAAGTTACTACATGACAGTATTGTGATACCAACTCTAACGTACGGAAGTGAAGCTTGGACGTTGTTGGAAGGACACAAGTCAAGAGTGAGAGCAGTGGAAATGAGTTATTTAAGAGGAGCCTGTGGAGTCACATGGAGAGACAGGCTGACGAATGAGGATATAAAGGAGAGTTGTGGTGTGGATGTGGATGTGATAGGAAGCGTTATGAGGAACACACTGAGGTTGTTTGGCCATGTGGAGAGGATGGAGGGTGAAAGACTGACAAAGAGAGTGTATGTGAGTGAGGTGGAGGGGGTAAAATAGGTGGCCACTATCATTTAGCTGAATTACTAGATAACTGAATGGCTGAACTGGAAAACATTAGCTGGGATATTGTAGGTTTGAGTGAGACCCACAGAAAAGAAGAAAAAGTAATTCAGCTCGATGACAGTGGGCACCTATTTTACTTCAGGGGAATGGAAAATGAAAGAGTTAGTGGTGTAGGATTTCTAATTAACAGAAATCTTGCAGAAAACATTGTTTAATTCAGCAGTGTATCTGGCAGAGCAGCAGTAGTTGTAATCAGACTGTGCAAAAAATTTACCCTGAAAGTAGTATAAGTATATCCACCAACTTCTCAGAACTCAGATGAAGAAATTGAAACATTCTATGATGACATCTCCCAGATTATGGAAGAGGAAAAGACCACCTATACTATATTCATGGGAGACTTCAATGCAAAGTTGGAAAATCAAAAAAATGGAGAAGCATGTATGGGAAAATTTTGTTGTGGGAGAAAGGAACGAAAGAGGAGAAATGCTGGTAAACTTTGCAGAAATGTTTAACATGAGAATAATGAACATACTCTTTCACAAAAGAACAGGGAGAAAGTGGACCTGGAGAAGCCTAAATGGAGAAACAAAGAATGATATCGACTTCATCATAGCAAATAAGAATAACAGGATTACAAATGTCACAGTTATCAACAAAGTAAATATCGGAAGTGGCCATAGAATGGTGGGTTGCACAGCAAGATTCATTTCAGAAGTGAAAGAAAGAAGATGATTAATGATAAAAAGATATGTCCAATAAAAGTCAATGCAAACAAAACAACCTTTCAGTTGGAAAAAAGGAACAGATTTCAGGCTCTCAATAATGCTGAATGTGACATTGATGAGTTGAATGACAGACTAACAAAAGCGTTAAAAGAATCAGCGGAGGTATTAGGAAAACCTAATACAACCAAAACCAAGATGTATTCAGAAAAGACATTTGAGCTTATGGAAAAAAAGAAAGGAAATGAAAGTAAAAATAAAGAAATATGAAATAGAACGAGCGAAATTAAATAAGCTTATTAACAAAAGACAAAGGGAAGAAAAAAGAAAGAGAAACATGGATCAAATCAAAGAAGCCATCAAAAAAGTAAAAAGTCTGAAACAAGTCCGAAATAAAATGGCACTTGGAAAGCAACAAATTACATCACTAAAAGACAAAAACGGTGAAGCCATTAAATGCAGAGATAAGATGTTGAAGAGAGTTGAAGAATTTTACAAAGAACTATATACATCAAAGACAGTAGTACCAACAGCTAACATTTCAGTTGACACAAGTGAAATACCTGAGGTAACACCAGACGAAGTAAATAATACTCTCAAAAATATGAAAGGAGGGAAAGCTCCATGGAGAAGATGGAATAGTAGAGATTTACTGTCGGATGCAGGAGCAGAAGTACAAACTAGGCTTGCTCACTTATTTACTTGATGTATAAAAAGGAAGAAAATTTCCAAAACATGATGTAATGCAATAGTTATTTTACTTTACAAAAAAAGGTGACTCAAAAGACCTTAGTAACTATCGACCCATTAGCTTGCTATCAGTCATTTACAGACTCTTTACTAAAGTCCTTACGAACAGAATAACAACAAATTTGGAGGAAAACCAACCTCGTGAACAGGCAGAATTCCGAATCGGGTACTCAACTACTAATCATCTACACACAATGGATCAGCTAAATGAGAAAACTACAGAATATAATAAACCACTGTGCTAAGGTTTTGTTGATTACGAAAAGGCTTTCGACTCAGTGGAGTACATAACAATAATAAATTCATTGCGAGAACAAGGAGTGAATGAGAACATTGTAAAACTGCTCAAAAACATATATAAAGAGGGAACTGCTACAGTTAAATTACATAAGGACTCATCGAAAATTAAGACTGAGAAGGGCGTGCGTCAGGGAGATACAATTTCACCAAAGTTATTTACAGCGTGCCTAGAATGTATTTTCAGAAAGCTAGACTTGGAAAACAAAGGAGTGAGCATTGATGGAGAAAAACTAAACCATTTAAGATTTGCAGATGACATTGTCCTAATGTCAGAAATAGCAGAGACATTGCAAGAAATGTTAAATGACCTGAAGAGAGAAAGTTTCAAAGTAGGGCTAAAGATGAACCGGAGTAAAACCGAATGTTTAATCCTCAAACACCAAAGAGCGTCATCAGAATAAGTGGAGAAATTCTTGAAGAAGTCGAGGAGTACAATAACCTTGGACAAACACTAAAATTTAACGAAAGATAATGATAGCGAAATAAAAAGATGCATTACAATTGGATGGAAAGCTTTCGGTAAACATCGGGACATCATGAAAAGTAGTCTGCCAGTTTGTATGAAACGAAAATTATATATCGAATGTTTAATTCCAGCTATGACGTATGGTTGCGAGACTTGGAAACTGATAATATCAATGGAAAATAAATTAATTCGTTCTCAGAGAGCAATGGAAAGGTCAATGTTGGGAATATCTTTGAGAGACAGGAAAAGATCAACTTGGGTGAGAGAGCAGACTAAAGTCAAAGATATTATAGAAGTTATAAAAGAACAGAAATAGAGGTGGACAGGCCATGTGGCAAGAGGGATAATCGATGGAGCAAGAGGTTGACTGAATGGACACCAAGAGATGGTAAGCGTAGCAGAAAAAGGCCAGACAGGAGGTAGAGGGATGAGATAGAGAAATCTGCAGGGAAAACGTGGCAAAGATTGGCTCAGTGAAGGAATTCGTGGAGAAGGTTGGGGGAGGCCTTTGTTCAGCAGTGGACTTGTAATGGCTGATGATGATGATGATGATGGTATATATATCTATATCTATCTATCTAACTATCTAACCATCTATCTATCTATCTATCTATCTATATCTACATATAAATAGATAGATAGATAGACAGATCCAAGAATCATGGGCCTGGCTTAGTAATCTTCGGAGCCTTAGCATTTCGCGAGAGCAGTCATGATTTTAGATTTTTTCGTATTTTCCTCACTTGATGGCCTTTGATCCCTGACGTGGCTGATATAGGTCATATACGTATGAAGCACACCTGTTGTACTCATTAATGTCTATAAACACGTAAAATTTCATTCAGTTCCATCCAACCACTGTATGGCTAGAATTTCCCACCAGAGATACAACTTCTAGGTGGCACTGCCTGCAATTGGAAGTGAGTTTTGACAGCTAATGTCATTTTTCTATGGAGATACTCCAGTGCAACATTCCACCCAAGAGTCATGGCCGTGGCTTAATAATCGTCAGAGCTTTAACATTTCGCGGGAGCATTGCCGTGATTTTAACTGTTTTCACCGTTTTTGCATTTGATGACCTTTTACCCTGACCTGGCCAATGTAGCACATAGGTGTAAATATAAAATGTTAGTACTAGTCAGTGTCTAAAAGCATGCAAGTTTCCTTCATTTCCATCTAACTGCTGGGGAACAAGAGAGGCACGTTTGGAAACTGGTACTGGTTGCTAGGGATGCTGAAGTCAATCTTCGCAGGGTTGCCATTCGAAAACTAGAGGAGAGAGTGGAAACTGGATGGCACACTTCCAGTAAAGAATGACTTTAAGATTACGCTTAAAGAAGCCAGTGCTTACTACGCCCATTAGTAATGCATCTAGAGTTCAAAACGTGAAATGTACGATAAAAGCGGTTCTTCGGCCGTTGCTCGGTAACGAGTAGTTGCCTTGCAACCAAAATCTTGGAAACCAAACTAGGTCATAGGCTGGTCATTGTGCCCAAGTTTGGTGGAATTTGGTTAATTCTAAAGGGCAGAGCTCCTGCCACCATTAAACAAGAAATCAAGCAAGAAAACGCGACTAACAAAAAGGGAAGCATGAGCTGGCCAACAATCGATCTATCTATAAGTAAACAGATAGACAGATATGAGTAGTATTTAATCCATGTCCTGGATCGGACACCTGCGTGTACTTGATCGTGATTGGTTATCATTTGGGTGTGGCCCCCCGTAAGCTTGGAAGAGCTTGGAGATCTTCCACTTGTATATTGAGTATGGGGTTTAGTTCTTTGATATACAGTGCATCTAGTAATGGGAGGCGTCTCACATCTTCACATATAGATAAAATATCTGAATTTTCTTCCAATAATTTCCTTGTAAGGGCAATTCTATGTTCTTGTTTAAGGTGGTTTTTAGATGTTCCAGCTGTATGGTGGTAACTCAGGCATCGAGACAATTTCATGGTCGCCATGCCCACAGAGGCAGAGGGGAGGGCTTCATGGTTCCCTCGTTGACAAGTAAACCTTTATACAGTATGCGTCCTATAAAGTATGTCTCTCTCCTAGCGGGGGCTGTTCTTTTCACACTGCTAATGTTAAAGGAACGATGCCAGTCCTCGATGTTCTCGTAAAGTAAGATGAATAGTCCTTCAAAACGGATGTCTACGTGAAGGCAACAAACCCCAGCCACTGCCTACACTATGGTAGTGAGGGCCGATAGAGATGTAACGACTCAACAATAGGTGCATACATCCGAAGAGCACTCACTCACTGCAGCTCTTGGCAACAATTACAGAAAGAAATCGAACACTCTACACAAATATTAATAAACAATGGCTTCACTGATAAGGACATCAATCGACAAACAAGGAAAATCATCGATACCTGGGACAACAAAAATAACG
This sequence comes from Coenobita brevimanus, assembly GCF_032717465.1. Taxonomy (NCBI): domain Eukaryota; kingdom Metazoa; phylum Arthropoda; class Malacostraca; order Decapoda; family Coenobitidae; genus Coenobita; species Coenobita brevimanus. The sequence goes on along the minus strand of NC_136958.1, from coordinate 33,053,654 downwards.
CCAGTAACCATAACGACAGTAACCATAAGAATGAGGATGACATCAATCTTTACTACAGGCCCACTTTCTCAACAGCCTTAAAGGAAGAAGAAAGAATTATAAAATAAACAGTGAAGCGAAATGTGAGGCCATTAAACCCTGAAAAGAGAATTGACGATATTATACTTTAAGAGAAAAAAGACCAGTCACCTGCTACTAAGGAACAGCCCCGGCCAGGAGAGAGACATACTTCAGAGGTGGCATGCTGTATACAGGTTTACTTGTCATCGACGAAAATGCGAAGCCCTTCCCTCTCCCTATGTGGGCATGACAACAATGATCTCGACGCCTAAGTTACCACATTATAGACGGAGCACCTAAGAAACACATTAAACAGGAACACAGAATTGCTCTTACAAGGAAAAGCTTGAAAGAAAATACAGATGTTTTAACTATATGTGAAGATGTAAGACGCCTCCCCTTACTAGAAGCACAATATATCAAAGAACTAAACCCCAACTCAGTGTACAAGTGGAAGATCTCCAAGCCCTCCCAAGCTAACGGCGGGCCACCCCCACATGATAACAACCAATCAGGATCAAGTACACGCAGGTGTCAGATCCAGGACACGGATTAAATAGCGCAAACCTCACTTGCTCAGCGCATTCTCACCTCAGTCACGGAGGAAGAAACATCTATCTACTACGGCTACTGAAGGATGGTTAAGGGACCCGAAATCACGATCTAGCAAGAAATGAAATGGACGGAACAAGCCATGGCGAAATCATACACAACCTACCACACGAGACTAAAGTACTCCTGAGGTGTAAGGAAAATATACTGAAAAAAAAGATACAATGCAGAACTTCCAATCGCGCGCGCACACACACACACACACACACATGTATATATATATATATATATATATATATATATATATATATATATAATCAGCAGCAGCAGCCATTACAAGTGAACTGCAGAACAAAGGCCTCCCCCAACCTTCTCCATGAATATATATTTATATATATATATATATATATATATATATATATATATATATATATATATATATATATATATATATATATATATATATATATATATATATATATATATATATATATATATATATATATATATATATATATATATATATATATATATATATATATATATATATATATATATGTGTGTGTGTGTGTGTGTGTGTGTGCATGAAAAAGTTCGAAAGGAATGCGAGAGTGTTTTAGATTGGAGGTATGGATGGAAAATTACGGAATGTGAAGGCGGATGGAGTAGTTGGTGACTGGGGTGTGCCTGGAGAAATGGATGAGAATGGCAGTGCTCCAGTGGACATTTGTGCGGGGAGAGGGTTGGTGATGGCCAGTACCCTCTTCAGATACAAAATGATCCACAGGTATACGTGGCAAGTGATGAGGATGGTGGGTGGTGAACTGAATAAACGGAAGGCAATGATTGATTATGTGTGTGTAGATGACAGAATGAGAAGGTGTGTAATGGATGCAAGAGCATACAGCGGTTGGGGGAGTGGACTTTCTGACCACCGTGTGGTGGTGGCGAAAGTCAAGGATCAAATGCAATGGTGGTATAGAAGGAGGAAAGGACAGAAAGAAGTAGTCCATACAAGAAGGGTAGAGAGGTTGCAAGAGGATTGAAAAAGGCAGAATATAAGAGAGAAGTGAGGAGCGATTGGGTAAATATGATTTGAAGCAGGTGGGGGAGGTGGAAGGTGTGTGCAAGATATTCACAGAAGAAAAATGTGCAGCATGTGAGGTGGTGTGTGTGGGGTGAAAAGAAGACGAAAGGGGGTGCAAGGAACAGCATGGTGGAATGAAGAGGTGAGACAGGCTGTGGCACAGAAGAAAAAAGCATATAATGAATGGATGAGAAATAGGGCTGTGGAAGAAGTTGAGAAACGGAAGAGAGAGTTATATGTAGACAAGAAAAGAGAGGAGAAAAGATTAGTAAGAAGAGAATGGATGAGGAATTATGAAGGAATTTGAGTGTCAAGTGGAGGGAATGTAAGAAAGGATTCTGGAGCGATGTAAAGAGAGTAAGGCAGGTAATAAAGAAGCTAGTCGGGGAGTAAAAGATAAAAATGGTAGATTGCTAATGGAGATCGGAGAATAGGTGAGCAGATGGAGAGAAAACTTTCAAGAACTGATTAATATAGAGTATGAAAGTCATGCGAAGATAAGTGGCTGGGGAATGGCTGGGAAAAGGAGGGAGGTGAGAAGAGAGGAAGAAATCAGTAGGATGGACCTAATGGAAGCAATGATGAAAGTCAAAATGGGGAAAGCCCCAGGAATTGGTTGAGTGTGTGGTGATATGCTGAAGAGCGAGGGACAGATAGAAGCAAAATGGATATGGAAGATGAGCAGAGTCCCGGAGAATTGGAAGTCAGGAATAATATTATTATTTTCCTGTACAAAGGAAAAAGGGAAGAAGTGTGTATAAGGGCACTTGTCTTCTTAGTATAATAGGAAAAGTTTATGGAAGGATACTAATTGACAGAGTTAAGGAAATAACACAGGAATTAGATGGTGAAGAACAGGGAGGTTTTGGGAATAGAGGTTGCGTAGATCAGATATTCATTCTTAGGTCGTTAATGGAAAAGTTTCTAGAGAAAGGAAAAAAGTTGTATGCGGCCTTCATGGATTTGGAGAAAGCAAATGACAGGGTGGATAGATAAAGGAATGTGAAAACATTATGACTATATGGAGTAAATGGAGAGTTGCTGAATGCCATGAGAGGGCTAAGGCTGCAGCGCATGTGGATAGTGAATTGAGTGAAGTTTTTTATATGAACATTGGATTGAAATAGGGACGTGTCATATCTCCAGGGATGTTCAATCTGTATATGGATGGGGTTATAAAAGAGATACAAGGTAGGGCAGTGGATGCTGGGGTGGCTTTAATGAGAGAGGGCAACGTTTGGAAACTACCTGTACTGTTGTTTGCAGATGATAATTTATTGTTAAGTGAAGACGAAGGGGAATTGCAAGGCTTAGTGAATGAGTCTGGAAGTGTGTATATGAAATGGAATCTAAAGAGGCATGTAGGGAAGAGAAAAGTTATTGTCTTCGAAAGAAATGAAGTCAATGGATGTAGAGTGATGTTGGATGATGAGGAAATGGAAAATGTAAGTGCATTTACTGTAAGTAACTAGGTAGTGTGATGAGTAAGGATGGAAGTTTGGAGAATGAAGTGCTTGAAAGGGTACAACAAGGAAGAAAGGTTGCAGGTTTATTGAAAGCAGTGATAAGAAACAGGGAAATGAGCATGGCATTGAAAAAGTTATTACATGACAGTACTGTGATACCAACTCTGACGTATGGATGTGAAGCTTGGACCTTGTTGGAAGGAAAGAAATCACGAATGAGAGCAGTGGAAATGGGTTATTTGAGAGGAGCATGTGGAGTTACATGGAGAGACAGACTTACAAATGAGGAAGTAAAGGAGCGTTGTGGTGTGGATGTGGATGCGATAGAAAGCGTTAGGAGAAATAAAATGCAGTAGTTTGGCCATGTGGAGAGGATGGAGAGCAAGAGACTAACGAAGAGAGTGTATGTCTGTGAGGTGGAGGGGGTGAGGGAGAGGAAGAAGCCAAGGATGAGATGGATTGGAGAGGTGTATGAGAGAGGGGGGGATTGAGTTTGAGCAGGGCCGTGAAATGGCCAGGGAAGGGGCGACATGGGGGCGATTTGATTGTGGCCACCCATTAAGGGTTTATATATATATATATATATATATATATATATAGTATATATATATTGAATATATATATATATATATATATATATATATATATATATATATATATATATATATATATATATATATATATATATATATATATATATATATATATATATATATATATATATATATATATATATATATATATATATATATATATATATATATATATATATATATATATATATATATATATATATATATTAGAGAGGAGGAAGTTAGCTAAAGGGAGTTTGAGGGAAGTACTGGTAGAGAAATTGAGATAGATAAGGAAATATATAGAGATATGCAGTAGAGGGGGAGATAGGAACGGTAGAAAAAGGGAGGTAAGGATTAGAGGAGGGAGAAAAAATAAAAAGAAAAGCAACACAACCTAAGAAAACACAGCACACAAAGGATAGTCACATAAAATGTCAGTAAAACACCACTTAAGTACAGCTGTTAAATGGTGTGGGTTTGAAGCGAGCCGGTAATAAAACCAGGCTACTTTACAACAACCAAGAGTTTTTTTTTTTTTTTCTTACCAAGGGGTTTTTGTTGACCAGAGTTAAATGTCTAGAGGTTTATGTTGACAAAGAGACTGCCTGGTGAATGGGTTAGTTTGGGACGGAAGGAGATGGGTAGTAGGAGAGCTTAGAGTTGATAGAAGGAAGATAAAATGGTATTGTTTTTTGTGAGTGTTGTAGGTTTATTAGAGACGAATGTTCGTTTATTAAGAGCTACTGAGCACAGTGAGGGAAGCGATGTTTACTCCACGTTCAGCTGGGAAATGAGCGGGCCGACACAACCCTGCCCAGCCTGCCATGATACGGCATGGCCCCACCGTGATGGTTTTCAGAGAGTTATAACTTTTCTACTATGTCCGATAGAGATGAGATTCTTTCGGCAACTGATAGATACATTCAATAAATTTTGTTTTTAGCTATATATTTACTCAAGAGACCAAAGAAACCCTTGGAATCCCAGTTTTCCTAGGGAATGTGCCAAAGGCTTCAATTGGCATGCTCCAGTTTGAAATCAAATTTTAAAAGATTTCCTGTTGTAACACTATAGTTTCATGCATGAGTTATTACAATTAGATACTGGATATTACGCACATAATTTTACATGAACTTTATTTCTTTTCATGTTTAGGGGGTGAAATCAGCAAGTGTAATTGCCCCATTTCTGGGTTTTACCATTCGATCAATAGCCAAGCGTTTACCAACGCAGTTCATTGACATGGGAAGTCGGGAGCAGAGAAATGAACATTGCAAGTGTGATAAATGCTACGGTGTCTCGCTATATGCACATCCAGAAAGAAAACTTGTGAGAGAGAAAACGTGAGAAGCAAATCTTTTAGCTCAATCATTCTTCTGTTTTTAACTACCCCACCAGAAGTTTTGAAAATTTACATTAAGATGAAATTATGATGATAGGAGTATGTACAAACTCTCGCTCGCTCGTCACGCCCTCACAAAGCGCACTTTACCGGTAATTATAGTGGTCAGTGCGGGACAAAGGTTCACATAATATTATACGTCTTGTACTTCTCAGTTTGGTCTGCTGACTAATATTCCTAAGCTGAGATAGGTTTGTTATGATTTTCTGTCATTGATGATGCACTTTGATATGCTATGTCAGAATGGAAAAGGATGGACATGCCTTAAAGAATAAAGTACACTCAGTGGAATAGTAGGCGTAATTATTTTCCCAGGCTGTATTTTTTATAACTCTATGGTGAGAGAGGAGGATGGTTACTGTGAGTATTTGGAGTAATACTTTTACAGAGTGTGGAGAAGGGCTTCGTTTTTTGCACTTTTAAAGGGGTGTTTATGGCGTTGGAGAGTGGTTCTACTGAGTGGAGAAGGCATTGCTTGTGGAGACAAGGTTTACTGTGGAGTCAAGAGTTTGATATGGATTTTTAAAAAGCAAATATTTTATTCTCGTTTATAACGCAAAGAAATAGTGGCACTGTGCATAGTGAAGGTCGTTGTATATGTAGTTGAGAGCAGGGTGATTACTGTGCATACTGCAGGACTGTTTATGAACTAGAAAGAAGGGTGGTTTTGACATACTTCAGAGGTACCAGATACTGTTTTATTTATTTATTTTTTTTAATACTGTTGCCCTTCCCCGCCCCGGAGGGATTCAAGGACGATAATTGTTTTCACTCGGTTTGTCTGTCTGCTTGTTTGGTTGCCTGTCTATCTGTCTTTCTGTCTGTTAACGACTTTACGCGAAAACTACTGGTGCGACTTTGACTAAAATTGCAGGGATGATGGGCTATGACCTTCTGATCACCTGATTAAAATTTTGGCCAAATTGAGCCCAGTCCCAGGCTATAGGCCCAAAAAATGTTAGTAAATATATATTTTTTTTTTCGTCATAACTCCTTTCAAATTCGTCATATCGACATGAAACCAAAACCTAAAGGTGCATCTTTCAAATCTGCATCCGATAACATGCCTCATTACATCAGGGGGATTCCCCCTCAGTTAGCGATAGGGGGTCAATGTCAGGTAGATCGGTCCTTTAACCCGCCCCGTCCCGACCACTTTTTCACCACTGGTACCCCCCAATCCCGACCATTTTTGGACCCAAATTTTTTTTGCTAAAACTTTCGCTTTTGGTCAGAAACAATGGTCAATCACCAAGCAAGTGTTCATCGGGGTCCATAAGTGGCCTAAACAGGTATACCTTCGTTACACCTGGTACCGTGCTCTGTGTAGGTGGTCTGAGGCTCTCACGTTTTCTATGGTATTATAAGTCTGGGAAACCAATGAAAGTAAGTAGATATGTATTTATTACAAACATAAAAACATATGATACAAGAGTAAATTGGATTTTATACAAAAATAGAGTTGAAATAAGCATTGTACCATCGTGCAAACCGAGCAAAATCGGCCAGACTGGTCACAATGAATCGCTAACATTGCTGAATCATGATACATATCATTTTTTCTACTTACATAATACATCTCCAATAACATTATACCATTTTACATTTTATTGAACTCTTTTTACGTATTCACAGGCCTTTCGATAACATTTAGCGCTCATTTACGTAGTGAGTGAACTCGCTGTGACTGTTGTTTCAACTCGTATTGTGTTTTTTCAACTTACATAATACTTTCCTAATAACATTATACACTTTTCCACTTTTGAGAACTGTTTTGAGATAGTTTCAGGCCTTACGTAAATATTTAGCGTAATAATAGTGCATAATAACACAGACGATGAAGTCGCTATGACTACTATTTCAACTTACAACCTATTTTTGTACTTATATAATACTTCTCCACTAACATTACACATGTTTCCACTTGATATAATTGCTATCACATAATTGGAGACCTTACTATTCTACTGAGCGTCATATTATCGCATATTTACACAGTGAGTGTTATCGCGATATCATTTGTTTCATCTTACACTAGTATTCAACTTATAAATTACTTTCCTACTAACATTACACCCGTTTCCACTTTATATTCTTGCTATCACATATTTACTGACCAGAGTGTTAGACTGAGCATCATATTTTCGCAGATTTACACAGTGGGTGTAGTTTTGATATCACTTCTTTCAACTTACACTATTTCTCAACTTATACATTACTTTCCTGCAAACATTACACCCATTTCAACTTTATATAAGACTTAGCACATACTGACTGGCCTTACCATTATACTGAGCGTCATATCGCCATCCCACACAGTTTCAGTAGTGTAGGAAGTTATGGTACTCTCTGAAACATGGCTGAAGGCACAACGCAACATTGCACTCTACACACTCGTACCTTGTGTCTTTTCTCTGAGTGGCTGGTCTGACTGTCGAGTGCTTGCATACATGGCAGCGGCGCTGGGGTTTACGACGGTTTGGTTCGGAAGGGATTGTGCTAGGATAGTGGCGTCCTGCGAGGCGTAGGGGAGTATGGGCAGCCATGGGGGTGCGGGTGCGGTGTGTGGGTCTGTCCTGGGCATGCCTGGCGATTATTTCACGTGCCAGCTCCCTCACAAACCCCTCAAAGATCTCTGATACTCCTGTTGTCATGGCGTGCAGGTAGTGTGCGTTCAGGACCATGATGTTGAGCAAGTGGAAAAAGAGCTTTTTGTACCACTTCATCGTGGTCCTGGCACAGTCAACACTGGAAATCATCGAGTCTGACTGATCCACTTGCCTCATGTTCAGATTATAGTCCAGTACAGACTTGGGTTTCCAGATGTTGCGCCTCCTCTCGCTACGGTGATCCACGGAGTCTGTGCGGTGCATCAGGGGGCTGTGTACAGTTGACAGGAGGCAAACTTCCCTGTTGTGGTTCCACAGGGTGGCAAGGATGTTATTTGCCTGGAAGAAAACCACCTCGTTCTTGTCAAGTTTCCTCCCTATCTTGACCATATGGCGACGGTTTCTCTTGACTGTACCACAGACTCCGGTGTCGTGTTGGTGGAGGAACCTAGCGAGAAGAGGGCTAGTGTACCAGTTGTCCAGGTACAACACATGACCACGATGAAGGTACTCCTCTATCATTGTCTTCACCACGGCCCCTGAGAGTCCTATACTACGATCTTCTGTTATATCTGTCTGTGCGCCCGTGTACAAGACTATGTCTTGCACATAACCAGTCTTACAGTCACACATAACAAAGATCTTGAACCCAAAACAGTGTCTCTTGCTGGGTATGTACTGGCGAAAGGAAATATTGCCTCTCCACAACACAAGACTCTCGTCTATGACGAGGTCTCTGTAAGGATAAAATGAGGAGCGGAACATTTCCCGTAAATGATCAAATACAAGCCTAATTCTCCTCATTTTATCAGTGTTATTAGCATTAGCTGGATCATCTGCATCAAAAAAGTGGAGGCGGCCGAGAATCTGCTGAAATCTATTACGACTCATCACCTTTCCAAAGAAAGGTTTGATGGTCATTGGGTCAGTGGTCCAGTATGCAGGTATTTGATTTTTTCTTACAACACCCATCAAGAGAACCAGGGCAAAAAATAAGAACATCTCAGAAATTGTCACAGGATAGTCATATTGCTGGGAATGCCTGCTCGTTGTTCCCAAACATTCACTTTCACGGCGCTGTGTTCATGAAAATATGTTTGTCTGTTCCACTATGCGCCCCACAAATGCCTCCCCAAAGAACAAGTGGAAGAAATCCACCCTAGTGGAACCCGCATGCACACCTGGAGCCGTGCAACCAGACCGCCACTCCTCAGTGAAAGGGTGAATGATGGGAGTAAAATTACTCCCATCTTCCCAGTTCCACGAGACACTACCGTCTCCAGCCACGTCCCCATCGTCCCCTTTGTCAGGGTGGGGAGGTGAGGGTGGTGGGGGAGGTTGGGAAGGTGGAGAGCGGCACCTTTCATCACTTGCACTTCTCTTCCCTCTCCCTTTTCCTTTACCCTTTCCCTTCCCTTTCCTTCCTTTCCCCACATCCTGGGGCTGTGGGGAGGAAGTCTGGGAATATTGTGGGGCGAAAGAACTTCTGGGGAGTGGCTCCACCTCCTCTCCCCTAGGCCTACGTGCACCACGTGCTCGTGCTGCCTCCCTCACACCACTTTCCCTTTCACCCCGCACTCCCACCACACCACTTTCCCTTTCACCCCGCACTCCCACCACACCACTTTCGACTTCCCCAGACAAAACACTAGGACCATACCTTATTTGCCTTCTCGTCCCACCTTCTGATCCTCGGGGTGAGATTTTTTCCTTCCCCAACCACGAGGCAACATCACATCCTAAGCCGCCGTCATCGTCATCGTCCTCATCCTCGTCCTCATCAGAATCTCTCTCTAGGGGATGGAGAGAGGTCTGTGCAGGTGGTTTGGGTGCAGGCTGGCCTTCCCTTGCCTTACGATATGTCACATACCGCTTTTTCCGGTGCGAAGGGACCTCCTCATCACTGCTTGTTATTTCCTCCTCAGGCTGGATGTAATCTCGATCCACCACATCATCATCAAGTGGAGAATCACTATCTCCAGTGAAGACATCCAGGGCGGATTGTATTTCGTCGTCTGAGAGACCTTTACGCGCCATGTCTGACCTGGGTCACTGCTAACAGGTGAGTGACCGAGACAAGGGCGAGCGCGGGTCACGCGGGGTCTGGGACGCTGCCCGCCTGGCGGCAGGTAGGGGAGGCTTGGGTAGGTGGGTGAATCGAAAATCTCGCGCGAATTTTGAAAATTGTGGAAATTATGAACCTTGCAATTGCAGGACGTTAAAGTACGTCGACGGGATTGGCAGTGACAAGACGTGAGGACGTGGAAGAACGTCAATGGGACGCCGCGGGTGAATTTCAAATGGGCATCAAATCGTAAATTTTCACCCAATTTACTCCAAATTTTATATGTGACATTTTTGACAACATATTCTCTTGTGTTTATACGTCAGCACTAAAATGACTGCCGGGGATGGGTTTACTGTCCCTTTGCACTGCTTCTTGTTCCTTTAATTGTAGATTTGAGAGAAAAGTATTTTTTTGTTGATATCAAAAACGGGACTGGTATGTTTATAAAATTGACTGTCGGGAAAAGACTTTTTATGTGAATATCTTAGGCATGTTTACGAAGTAACATGCAGTCATCATCGTTATCATCATCCCAGCCTTTTTTCCCATTGATGCTTGAAATCGGAGACATCCTTAAGCACGAACAGAAATGTACAAAGGTAGGGTAACTAAAAACAGACTGTTGATTGATAACGAGGCAACACATCCATTCATTCATTATTTAAGTCATCAAAATACTTGGTTTCACATCAGAGGGCAAAACTATTCATATCTGCGCTTCCTAAAACCCATAGAAGTAGGTCACATGAAGAATATTTCGAAATATTTCACAACCAAACTACAGTGAATAAGAACGTGAAAGAATTCGGCCGAATAATATTATTTGAAAAAATTGCTAATTCACTTCCAATTGAAAAACTTGCATGAAATCCTTTGTCACGCGTACCTCTAATTCCATTCACCACAGTGCTTCTGTTACAAGAATGGCAGTTTTGTTTTTCAGTTTACCGGATCATTCCCCAATCTTTTTCTGCCTGATAATTGTTCCATTATGGTATGCTTCTGATAATGCTTTATATTTTATTGGGAAATGACTCAATGTCTTATGTATTTTTTTTCTATAGATGGTATGCATTGACGTCACTAAGCCCCGCCCCTAATATGCGTGGTCTCAACTCTGGCCGTGGCGAAATGTAAACAAACATGGTCTCTTCCCCTCTAGAAGCAGAACAGTCACTCAAATTGAGCTCATTCAGTATGGCAGGAAAAGTTATTGATGGTGTTCATATATCAAATTTTGTTCTTCAGATGTTGAACTCTGAATCTGTCTCGATATTGTGAAAAATGCAAGAAAATAGGTAAGTTAGACCCTCATAACATACCGCAGCATAATTGGAAAGACATCACGACTCGGCTTGGTGGCAATCTACCAGACCTACGCCACAGTGACATATACCAGTACTTAATAAACTTCAAAAGTGTATATAACCATAAGGAACGGAGAGCATACAGAAGTCTGGAAGTCTACAAGCACTTTGTTGCTGGAGGGGTCAGTGAGTTAGTCATAGCAGACATCATGCAAGGGAATGCTTGTACAGTGTGCGTCATAACGGTATTTTAATGAAGTTCGTCTGTGTATGTCCTGAATTATGTAATTTCCATGTGAATTTTGATGAAAGCCCAAATATTTCATATTCATCTAACCCAACCTAACATAACCTACCCTACCTTACCCATCCCTACCCAGCCCTAACCTAACCTGAGCTGCAGCTAAACATAGTGATAGCATAATGACAGTTCTTTGGTTCTATTTACAGCTGGGAAGTCCAGGATGTTATATTTCTTGAGTTTAGACTATAACAATGTAATCTATTCTTCACAAAAACTTTAATAAATTATCATGAAATTCGGTTGAATTTCCTTAGGGTGGAAGTCACTTGGGTGTTCTAGGATACTAGAGCTCCAAACTAATCAATCAACCATAAAAGATGCTGAAGGATCAAGTTAATAATGGTTAAGGATTTCACTAACAGAAGCATAACAGCAATAAATGTACATCTCTTCTGAAATATTTTGTTATCTAATAAGTAATGCAGTGGAAAAACGACAATCCTTCTCCCTAAAAAATATAAGACCATCATATTATCCACACTTAAACTATATCTTTTATCCTTCCAAAAACAGCAACAAAACATAGTAGGGAAACACTGATAATTCTGAGTTAGGCTTCACGTGTGGAACATGGTCTGCTGCAGTGGAGAAATGCCTACCCTTTCCCAATCTTAAGAATAAAATAATCCTCATATAGGTTATAGTGTTAGCTATGCCATAATTGAATAAGTGTGCAATACTGCAGGAGAGAAGGAGTAAGGACAGACATTAAATTAGTAACTAATTTCATGTATGTTCTTAGTCTCTCCCTTTCTCCCGCAATTTTACAAACTAATCGATTCAATTATGGCATAGGTAACTACACTAACCAATGTGTGAATTTTCTACTGGTAGTTTCACATGATTTTGTTACCCTACCTAACTGGACTGTGCCTGAAATTTTCCTAAGCCCAGTCTCTATATCTTACATTAAATAAAACCTGGTATTTATAAAGTATCGTTTAATACAATATTTAACAACTTACCTGATATGAAATGTGCACTGCACAATCTGCCATGTTGTGAAGGTTTCCATACCTTGGAAGTCGAACCGACTGTTGCTCTCTTGACGGCATTTACCCACAATATCCTGCGATTTATAGCCCTTTCAGGCCCTTCTTTTCTATTTCTAGTCTGGATAGAAAATCTATAAAAGGAGACATTGTCTCTACCTTCCTTATTTGAGCAGCTGAATGCACAGCACCACTTCACCATCATTGCGATTCGCTGGGCGGCCACGGCCAGCAGCGGTTTGTTATTGTTTGTCAGGGGATCGTGACGTCACGTGCATACCATGTGTGTGTTCGCGTATTTTGAAACAGTACGTGTATTATTCACTCGGTGTGTGTGTTTATTCGTGTGTGTGTGTGTGTGTGTGTGTGTGTGTGTGTGTGTGCGTGCAAGTTCCCTGACTCTGTGACTGTGTACATGCTTGCGTGGACGTTTACGCTTTTAATCTAACGTCGGTGTAATTAAGAGAGAAGGAATTACATTTCGCTCTCTTTTAAATCTCCATGCCCTGCCATTAACTAGGCTCCTGTCTCTGTATGAAGTAAATTGCTTGTTACTGAGGACGTAGCTATTTCATTAAGAGTGAGTCGTTAAGAGCAATTATCCTTAACGTCGATCTGAGCCATTTAGAATGATTGGGAAAGGAGGGGAGGGGCGGAGATGATGGCGATAGTGGTGGAGAATGGAGTCGAAGTGGAGAGATTTTTTAGGAATGAGGTAAGAATGATGATGGTGGAAAAACTGATACTGAAGAAGGCGAGAAAAGATGTCGGAAGATGTTGAAACTGATGAGGCTAGAGGGGACAGAGTTGGGAAAGATGGAGGTAATGAGGGTTGGGTAAGTATAGGAAAGACTGAAGCAGGAGTGAAAAAAGGAAGATGGAGATGGTGTTAGACTGGATAGTGGTGGAATGTTTGGTGGGGAAGCAGAGGAAAGTGTTGGAGAGGGAATATAGATGGGGACAGTTTACAGAAAGGACGCGAAAAGGGATGGAAAGGGGAAGGTGGCGATGCGGTAATGGCAGTGCAGATGATGGAGGTAGTCGTGGAGGAAAAAGCGCGGCTGAGACGATTACTGTGGAGGGGATGGGGGAGGCAACGGTGGGGAAAGAGTGGAGGGGTTTGGCGGCACTGTTTGATTTCCATTCTGATGTTTGTACTCACTCCTGTTTATTTGGAGCGCTTGAAATGTCAACCTCCACTCACTTTATCTTCTTGTTTCTATCTACTGTCTGTGTGCTCTTTCAGAAATGGGAATCACTTCTCGTTATGTATTCACTGCGAAAATATTCTTCCAACCTGACGGTGGCAAATATAAGTAAAACGATATCGTACTGGAGGAGTCCTAAGTTTAACTGCACGCAGCCACTTTCCTCAAACTTCGCTTCAGTGAATCTATTGTTTACTATATCATTACAGATACTAAATTCTTAACTGGTAATAAATTCTTAACTGGTAATAAATTTTTCCCTCACCTCTTGTATGTACTTTGACAGAAGCTAGCACTCAAATTCTCACTGTAGTTCTTAAATATTCTCTTGATCATCTTACATCAGTCCAAGCTTGTGAGGCATTATCTATTTTATTCTTGTCACTGTCTCCCGATTTTATTAAACCTAAGGGACACTTCTTGAACGAGGGAATTAATGGACGCCTTATTTAATCTCTCCAATTCGAAATGTCTCTCCAGACCTGAATAAAATGGATCGGTAGAAAAATGAATTACCTAAAAGTTTCAACAAGTTGAAAGAGTTAGGAACTGTATTATGTTGGCCAAATGTTGCTAAAGTTAGTTCTTGGCCTATAGAAGCCATCATCGTTACAGTAGTACATACACGGAAATTAAACTCCAAATCACCTAGCGATATCTTAACACAGATAGATAAACACATTAAAATACTGAGTCGGAAGAGAGGTGATCTACTGGACTAATGGACGCGAGTTCCCGGCTGGAGCTGAGAACATTATAAGGATATAAATTTAGTAAAACAGACTTTACTGATCTACCATAAGACCAAACGAGATTTCGTCAAAACAGCCTCGTTAATAGTCTACCAGTACAACCCAATCCTGTACAATCCATAATATGTACAATACTTAATATGTACAATACTTAACATGGACGGTGGATGGTGGGATATGGAAGTGTGTGGCACAAATGAGGACTCCTGGCCCTAAGGGAACAGGCTGCTTACCCTGTGCCCAGAGTCGGACGCGTTAAAAATATATAGATATCGATTACACCACATTTTCGTTACAGAACATAAGCGAACCACGCAGATCGCCATTATACGCTGCAATATCAATGTTTTGTAGGCCAAAGGTCACCTCAAACTCTTTATACATCAACACTGTAAGACAACAGCTCACTTTTAGAGAAAAAAAAATGCCATCATACACATCCAAACATCATATTCCGACAGCATCACAATCATAGAGAAGAGATATAAGACCTTCATATAACATTAACATTTTTTTAATGCAAGAAAGAAGGAACTAAAGGCCAGGAGCTCGCAAACCGTTCCTTCCAAAAAAAAATAAAAATAAAAAGAGAGCCAAATTCAAGATCCGTTCATTTCGAGATGCCTGGACACACTACGTTTTAAAAGACTGGAGATCATAGGAAGTAGGAAATCCCATCTCACTGTTATCACATATATAAACACAAAGACTAGGCCCCCCATAATAATAATACCACAATACAAAAATACCATACCTACACACATGTCAATGTCTTACACCATAATATGACACATGTAAAGCCCACATAAGGCACCACACCATCATATCGCAATAGTTTCACATACCCACACACAGACACTAGACCCCTCACCCCCCATCAGTAAAATCATCGCAACTCCAGGCCAAAGTCCACGGCTCTGCACAAAGGCAGTATCAGTTGCAGACAGTTACTGCGATATATTTCGTCCAAACAAAAATCAGAGAGAGAGAGGTGGTAAAAAAATAAAACGCATAAATGTCCAATCAGTATCAAAGTCACTTATTCTTATTTTAGTTATATCACTATGCATTTCATGAGAGAGAGAGAGAGAGAGAGAGGTGGTCACAGTATAAAACGCAAAAATTTTCTTGCAGTATCACTGTCGCTTATTTTTATTATAGTTACACCACACGAGAGAGAGAGAGAGAGAGAGAGAGAGAGAGAGAGAGAGAGAGAGAGATTGGTGAGTGAAAAAATGAAAAATATTCCAGACCATCATAGTACCGGTAGTTACATTATTATTATTATTATTATTATTATTATTATTATTATTATTATTGTTACTATTATTATTATTATTATTATTATTATTATTACTATTATTATTATTATTATTATTATTATTATTATTATTATTATTACTATTATTATTATTATTATTATTATTATTATTATTATTATTGCTGTTAATAAAAATAATAATGATGATGATAATAATAATAATAATAATAATAATAACCATTATTATCATTATTATGATTATTTTATTTTATTATTATTATTATTATTATTATTATATAATACAGGTTATTTGTCTCATGTCGGATCCTGCCTCCTCATAGGGGTGCAGAAAATGTTTGCTAAAAATGAGCTGATGTAACTGGTGTAAATCTGTTTTTGCTCTGTGCCATTTACCTCTGAGAGATTACTCTCAAAATCGAATTACTTGACTGTTGCCTAACTAATATCCCTTCCACCAACTTTGGTTCAAATCAGAGGTTTCCGGTGACTTTAAATTTTGATCATGCCTGTGACGTTGTCTTTTGACTTATTATTCACAAACTCTACTTTTCTTTTGTGTATGTGTTTCAGTCCCATATCTTTCATTGAGCTCAGTTTACTTCAGGTAAAATCTGTTTCAGGTGATCATGCCAGAGAACTTTGACCATTGAACTACCTCTCTCAGGAATAAACGGTCACACATATGGGTGATCCTCAGCTCATCCACCAAGTTTGATCCAAATCAGATGTAAAATGTTTTAATTATACTGCTTAACCATAGACATACGAATCGAGGGTCGAAATTTGACCTTGGCCTTTGACCTTGACCTTTTCTGATGGTTATCAAAACTGAATTTCTTTGTTTTTCCCTTAGCCTTAGCCGTTTGCCAAAGTTTGATGTAAATAGGTTCTAAACTGTTCAAGCTGACTTTTCCCTCTGACCCTGACTTTTGTCCTGTTGTTTTAAAACGCGGCAAGTCTACTCCTTGGCTGATCCTCAGCACTTCCACAAGGTTTAGATAAACTCGGATGAAGACTAGACACATTTTGTAAACAAACACTGACACGCGTAGAACTTGGCCCTTGCCCTTTGACCGCTGACACATACTGAACCTGAACCTTGCGTTTTGACCTTGACCAGTGACTAACATTTCCTCCAACTAAACCCCTTTGTTCCTCGAAGACCCATACTGCTTTCCCAAAGTTTTGTGTAAATAGGTTAAGATCTGTTTAGGCTAAGTTGATCTTGACCTTTGATCTATTGTTCTAAAAAACAATATATTTACTCGGTATCTGGCCTTCAACTCTTTCACAATGTTTGGGTAAATTCGGAGGAAAACTGAGTTATTTTGCTACCACCCGCACAGGTCAAACTGTGACTTTCTCCTGTGACCTTACCCAATGAGCTTTCTCAATATAAAATTACTTCATTAATTTGTACCTTACTTTCAGTAACACTTCAAGCATCATACTTTCAGTAACTTTCAGTAACGTTTCATCGACATTGGAAAAAATAAAAACTGCTTGGGTTGGTTTACTTGGCCACTGTCTGTCCTAGCCCTGTAACCTTGTCCTTTGAGTTAATCTTCTAAAAACAAGATGATCCCATATAGGCTATCTCTTAACCCTTCCACCAACTTTGGTTAAAATCGGTTAATAGCTGCTTTAGTTCTTTTCTTCACACACACACACACACACACACACACACACACACACACACACACACACACACACACACACACACACACACACACACACACACACACACGTTAAAAAATATAACATTCAATTCTCGCTCCGAGACCGTGGTGAAATAATAATAATAATAATGATAATAATAATAATAATATTAATAATATTAATAATAATAATGTACACAGTAACTTCATACACAATCTGGATTCATGAAATATATACTCATATATGTAATGTTTATAATTAGGGGTGGTCTATATATGCAGCTTTCATCCACTCCACCAGACTATTTCTCGTGCCGTATGTTGACTAGTCAGCGTTACCATTATCTTTAATGTATTATGTACTCATTAGCTACTCCCACTGCCATACCTACGCCCACCCAGCAGACGTACCCAACCGTGCAACACGTTAGATACCTCAGGCGAGATTACAGTGGAGCTCTGTATATTTCAGGACAGTCTATTGTATATGCTTTCGCGAGGTTGAGTAACTTTTCCCTCACAAAGACGCCATGCGATTTTTTTCCTTTCATTTCTTGTTATCTCTAGGCGTTTCATGCAGCTTAGGATAGACTTTAAGGAATGGTGGCGTTATATACAGCCATCATTCAACTAATCACTGTGAGAAAGCTCCCCCTAAACTTAATTAAAATTGGTTTTCAGTGGAGAGAGAGAGAGAGAGAGAGAGAGAGAGAGAGAGAGAAATGGGAGAAATGGAGTTCCCCCGAGCTAAGCCCTGTATTGGACTATATAGCCCCGCTAGGGTTACAGGAGCGAGCTACCACTCCCAGCACGGCAGCCCGGGCGAGGCTCGAACTCGCAATCCCCCGATTACGAGTCCAGCGCGCTACCACTGTGCTACCGCATCCCCCCTCAGAGAGAGAGAGGGAGAGAGAGAGAGAGAGAGAGAGAGGAGAAAATGACGTCATCGGACGGAAAAAGTCACAGGTTGAGGGCATTGCTGTATGATGCTTGAAGTGTTAACCACATATAAAATCAACGTTATTAATCTTTTTCACTTCATTGACTTATTTTCTCATTGTATTCTTGTTGCTTCCCGACGATTTCATTCAAGTTAAGAAAGGCCTTTCGTACTGAGGGGGTTTATGAATGCCTTAATCTCAGCTCCTCTTGCTAGAAGTTTCGTCAAAGCTGAAAAAAGTTTCAGGTGGTAGCATTTTGTCGTTATATCCAGATGATTGTGTTCAACCGAAGAAAGGAGATACGGTTTTGCTCAGATTACTCCAGTTCAAACAGTCTCTCCTGAGCTTCATAGAATCGTCTGGTGGCAGCAGGACTAAAACAGTAAAATCGCCACCGCATTGAAAGGGGTTGAACAATTTAGTGTGGAAATGGTGTCCTGTGTACACCACAATGAAACTTTCCTCATAATTATTTGCCAGCTCACTTGCCTCCCAAACTAGCCCCACTGCATGTACCACCACCACATTTACCACACCAGGACATTATCTACTAACATCACGACTACCACACCGGCACACTGACTACTAACACCATAATCACCACACCAGCACACTAACTACCACGACCCAACACCATCTTAGACCAACCACCACCTCATTAGCTTTCGCCACACGAATATCACCACTACGCCAGTTCTACCGACAAACCAAAGAAACCATATCAACAGCATCCCCACACCAATTGCATCACCACACCAACACCAACACCATACCAGCTCAATCATTAAGCAACATTACCACCACCAACCAATTCCACCATACTTGTCGCTACTGCCACCACACAAGCTAGTCACTACCCAAACTCGAAGCACATTTCTCTGCCACCATCCGATGATATTACAACTTGCCACCACCACTACTACCTCAACTGTCCTCAAACACTGCTTTAGCCTTTACCGTCAACCTTAGTTACCATCACCACAGCCACCGGAACCACAACCACACCAATGTCAGACGGCATTCTTTGCCAGCACCACTTCAAACAACCACATTTTCCATCAGCATGATTATCCTCAGTCACTGCCCTTGCTTTTACCGTCCATAATACATATTATTACCGTATTAGCATTAAACACACATACACACACACACACACACACACACACACACACACACACACACACACACACACACACACACACACACACACACACACACCATTAGTACACACTCTCTCTCTCTCTCTCTCTCTCTCTCTCTCTCTCTCTCTCTAGTCCTTACCAGTACATCTTCTCCACACTCATCATCCTCTAATCCCATCTAGCCAATGTCAACCACAGCTACCATCATTTCAGCAATATTTCCGGTACCTTTACCGAGCCAGCCAACATCAGTCACCACAAAGCAACGAACATTCCGACGAGCACCGTTCACCACACTGCAACCAACATTTGAACCTCGAAAATTCTACTAACATACTATTGTCACCAACCAGCCCAGTTCAGTCAACATTTTGTTTGCAATTCACCATAAATCAACTCGTTTTCATCCATGAATAAGTCAACCATTATTCCTGTCAACACTAATGGCCGCAATTCAAACACCACAGTTCAAAGAAATCCTCCCTCTACCACCTACCAGTACCATCCCAACCAACATTCCTATCATCACGGGTCAACTACAACAATTCAGCCAACACTTCTTCTTACACCTTAATCTCGTTTCGTCTAAAAAAAATCCTGTCAAATGTGCCCTTTACTATCATTCCACTTAATGCTTTTCCTTCATAAGTCACCACAGTGAAGCCACGTCCGTTCGACCACAATTCAGCCTATGTCTGAACGGTCACAATTCACCCAACAACCCCACTACCCTAATGTAACCAATAAACAACTTAAATACAACTTAACCAACACTCCTATTACCCTCCCTTCCAGTCTTAATTAACAGTCCTGCCACCAAGCAACCCGCCATTCCTACTGCGAGCCTCCACAGTTCAACCTGCATCCCTATGAAACACCTCCCATTTCAACCAACATTTCCGTAAAGATTCCTGTTACCAACCATCACAGCTCATCCAACACTTCTGCTAACCTTACCTATCACTGTTTAAGCAACATTCCTACCACCACAGTGCAACCACCGCTCATTCCAGCACTGCTAACAACACCCATGTCTCGTCGCAGTACTCCTGGCAAGTGTGTCTTTTATCAACATTCAAAACACCCACAACCACAAATCACGCCACCAAATACTTTCTCTCTCCAGACATCATCTCCAAATGTCAAAAAAAGCTTCAGATTTGTATTTAACGTGACAGTGTTGGAAATTACTGTCTCCTACTCAGTTGCTTCAAAGCCACATAATTCTCTCCAACCCTAATCACATACTACTACTATTACTACTACTGCTGCTACTCCTCCTCCTCCTCCTCCTACTACTACTACTACTACTACTACTACTACTAATAATAATAATAATAATAATAATAATTATTATTATTATTATTATTATGATAATAATAATAATAATAATAATAATAATAATAATAATGATTATAATTATAATTATAATAGCAATAATAACAATAATAATAATAATAAAAATAGCAATGACACTCCGGATGAGTTTATGTATAGCCTGCTGTTTTCAAAGAGTGCATTTCCTTTTTACGATTTCAAAAGGATATTAGCACCTTTACCTACTTATTCGCTCGCTCGAACACCAAACTTAATCACAGTTTGGACTTTGGACCCCCGACATATGTACTTGAAATAAAGATTTATCGCATCAGCAAGAAATGGGGGCAGGGGTCGGGAGGAAAACTCTGAAGTACAGTAGCGAACTTCTTTGGATATCTCAGCCAATTTTGAAGTTACAAGAAAGATAGACACCAATGTGGATATCGCATAAAAATCCTGAATTATTTTCATTTCACAGACAACCCGTAATTCCCAATAGTTTTTCTGTAAATCGAGCCAGCTGTCACGTTAATCTGCCTAATAAAAAATAATTTCCTTGATTTACTCTAAAACTATTTGGAATTACGGGTTGTCTATGAAATGAAAATGATTGAGGAGTTTTATACGATTTCCACATTGGTGTCTATCTATCTTGTAGCTTCAGAATTGGCTGAAATATCCAAAAAACTTCGCCACTGTACTAAAGAGTTTTCCTCCCGACCCCTGCCCCCATTTCTTGCTGATGCGATAAATCTTTCGCTCAGGTATATATGTCGGGGGTCCAAACTGTATCTATATTTGGTGTTCCCGCTCGCTTCGCTGGCTGGAACAATTAGCTTGTCATGACTAGACGAATTCTGCCATTATATTTTAGCAACCGTCAAATCGTTTTTAGGTTTTGTGAACCATAGGATCTAGAAAATGTTAATACCATCATCATTAACTCCTTCATGATCATGATAAGTTCATCATGGTAATCTGGGAATGTTAATGTGTCACATACAGAACTATAATGTTATGGGAGAGGGCCCGGGGAGCCTCCTATGCCCATACACCAAAGATTAAATATAGAGTATCTGAATGTGTGTGTCAGTTATTTTACCAAAATGACCATCTAGTATAGGATGTCGTTTTAAATGTACCATTACAACTGCATATAAAGTTAATTGTATTACGCCAGTGCACATGAAGTCTGGAGCGCGTTCTGTGAGTCACTACAAACTCACGAATATTTCCGGCGATCCATAAGTTTTTTAACCCATTGTTTGGTGCATAAATACTGCACTCTTTGAGTACTTCTTGCAGCTTGTGTCTGCATCTTACCACATACCATCTCTTAGAGCCACATGGTTTGTATCAGCTTAACTCTCTCTCTCTCTCTCTCTTCGGAGAGCTACTGTACGAAGCTTTCAACATATATATATTTAGTGAAAGAAAATCAGTATCTATTTATCTATCTATCTAACTGTCTATCTATTATCTATCTATCTATCTATCTATCTATTGTATTGGTAATTGACTGGCATTTTGGAAAGTGCAGGCGACTATGGACTACCAACATCAGGACTTGTGTGAACATCTTGAATGGTGGCGTCTAGCACTATTTCATTACATCATTTTACCTAAGAAGAAATATTATTTTCAATAACGATAAAGTCATCTGTTTTTGTTTTTCTTTTCAAACTGTGTCAACAATGACAATGATATCGAGAAATTCACTATGACGAATGGGTGTCCCACCAGAATTGAGCACATGTGGAAAAAAATAAGAAGAATTCTTAAATCATATTCACGCACTAAAATACTACATTCTGTTATGTTAAAGCAAAAACGTTCAGGCAAATTTTCAACATAAGTAAGTGCATCAAAACTTTTAAAACACAGCTGTTGGACAGATGAACTATTGTCACCTCCACAAACCCAATATCGGCGACATTAGTTTTCCTGTTCAGCTGTTTTGTTTTTAAAAAGTTAAGATAGTCAAACCACTTTGTATAGTTGGTAGAAGCAGAGGTAAGTAAACTCCACTGATATATTTAATGAAAGAATGACAGTTTAGGCAAACTGCAGCTCTGGAGCACGAGATTAAGTTATACTGCTGCATCCAAATACAGAACAATCAATTGGGCTGGATATGATTATATAAAATGTAGGAGAGTACAAGGAACGGCTTGAAATCAGTTTAGAATTTTACAGAAATGAATAGGAAAGGAGTCAGACAATGGTGCAACGCATCTTGCTTGGTTATTACTGGGAAAGAGAAGAATGCAGCTCCACGCTCTTTCTCCTTGGATACTCCCATCCTGAATATTGTGTCGTCTTTTGGGGGAGGGGGAGTCGGTACTTTTGAAACAGAAAGTGTGGTGTACAATGTCAATGTAGCCTGATGCAGACAGATGGTACAGTATAGGACTTATTAGGCCCTACTCTCCGATTACAAAATCACTAAGATAGGTAAGCAAAGGGGGGTTATTAGAGACTTGTCCTGAGGGCTAGTGAAAGGAAAGCTCCAACTTTCCCTATCACAAGCTTTTCTTCCAAATAGGAAGCACAGCCAAGATCATCTAAATAGCTACAGGCCTGAGTCTCGCTTTCACAACGTCACGGGAGTGAGTGAACTGTTTCTAACTACACGCTCTTTCTTCTTTGCTTGCCGGATACGTGTTCAACATTATTCAGTTGTACACCTTTCTTCTTTCCCTACTATCACTTGTCCATCTCACATGATACTGCTATCTTCTGGTGTAAGCAGAACCCACCATAACATTCAGATGTATATGTTGGTTTTATATATTAGTAATAATATTAATTCAGCTAGTGCCAGGGAAATATTACAAAAAACAGAATCCATAGTTGGAATGAGCACACACACACACACACACACACACACACACACACACACACACACACACACACACACACACACACACCGCTCGCTGGCTCATTGGTAGCGTTCTCGCTTGCCATCTGGTAAACGGGAGTTCGCGCCTCGCTAGGTTGCGAAAAGTTTGACTGGCGAAGTGGGAGGATACTGTCCCCTCTGAGCAAGGGGACGGGTGTGTGCGTGTGAAGGTCACAGCCTTGCCCTTAGATCGGACTATATGAACTTTCAGCTCCCTTTCGGGAGGGTAAAAGCTGACGATCACGACCATCAAGTGATCCTGACCGACCCGGTGAATTACACACTACTGAACCGCAAACATCCATTCACGTGCCCTTATTTCACCTTGTCTTTCACCTCCTTCTCACCATGGAGGATTGAAAACCTAGGGATTGTGAGTACATCTGAACATTTTAGCTATTTCGGAAGTGAGTGGGCAGTACAAGCTGAAATGCAGGTTAGTACACTGACATCCTGAAGGGATATATGTTCGTCAAGCTGATCTGGCAGAGGGATGGCTAGCCAGCTCCTGTGGTGTCATCAGACGGGCAGCTGACTCAGGTGTAGGCCTTGTGTTTTAGAAGGCCTTGGCACAGGCCTGTTCGACTCGTGTTACTGAAGAATACTAACTGTTAACTAGAGGCTGCTGATCGACAATTAGACTGTTCACTCGTAACTTGGTTGCTGACTGTCAATGAATTAAACGTGCTTTATCATAAAGAGGGATGACTTGAAGATTGCATTTAAACCTTTCAGTGTGGTGATGCATTTTTTTCATCTCTATCTATCTATCCATAGCCCGACGCCCTAATCCCGCAAAGGGTGGCCGCAGACAAAACGCCTCCAAGTCGCTCTGTCACCCACCATTTGATTGCCCTTCCCCCAACTCATCCCCCCCTCCCTCATATACCTCTCAACTCCATCCCTCCACCTCATCCTCGGTCTACCTCTCCCTCTCCCTCCCTCCACTTCACCTATATACACCCTCTTAGTCAGTCTTTCATTCTCCATTCTCTTCACATGTCCAAACCACCTCAGTGTATTTCTCCTAATCTTCTCAACCACATCCACATCCACCCCACAGCGTTCCTTCACTTCTTCATTCGTCAACCTGTCCCTCCACGTCACTCCACATGCTCCTCTCAAGTAACTCATTTCCACTGCTCTCACTCTTGACTTGTTCCCCTCTTGCAAGGTCCATGCCTCGCTTCCATACGTCAGGGTAGGGATCACAATACTATCATGAAGTGACTTCTTAACTTCCATACTCACCTCCCTATTTCTCATCACTGCTTTCAGTGTACCAACAACCTTCCTTCCCTGCTGTACCGTTTCACGCATTTCATCCCCCAAAGTTCCATCCTTACTCATCACACTACCCAAGTACTTGAATGCATTCACATTCTCCATATCCTCACCATCCAACCTCACTGCACACTCTATGACTTCATTCCTCTCAAACACCATAACTTTACTTTTATTTACATTAACTTTCAGATTCATCCTCCAACACACTGTCCCAAATTCATTCACCAAACCTTGCAACTCCCATTCATCTTCACTCAACAGTACTGTATCATCAGCAAACAGCAACACCAGAAGCTTCCAAATCTCACCCTCATTCATTAGAGCCACCCCCACATCCACTGCCCTACACTGCACCTCCTTTACAACCCCATCCATGTATATATTAAACAGCCATGGAGACATCACACAACCCTGTTTCAGTCCCAGATTGAGATCAAAGAACTCACTCAGCTCACCATCCACTCGCACCGTAACCCTAGCTCCCTCGTACATACTCTTCACAGCACTCAACAATTTTCCCTCCACTCCATATATTCTTAATACCTTCCACATACCTTGCCTATCTATTCTGTCATAAGCTTTCTCCAAGTCCATGAAGGCAGCATACACTTTCCTTCCCTTCTCTAGATACTTCTCCACTAAACATCTTAGAACAAATATCTGATCTACACACCCTTTTCCCTTCCTAAATCCCCCTTGTTCTTCTCCAACTAGCTCCTCTGTCATATGCCTAACCCTAACAATGAGTATTCTACCATATATTTTACCAGTCACACTAAGTAGGCAAATACCCCTATGGTTACCACATACTTCTCTCTCTCCTTTTCCTTTGTATAAAGGAACAATTATACCTGATTTCCAGTCCTCTGGAACCCTTCCCTCTTCCCAAGCCAATCTACACAACTTCCATATCCACTCCACAACAATCTCACCCCCATACCTAAGCATTTCACCACACACTCCATCAATTCCTGGGGCCTTTCCCAACTTAATATTCTTCATCGCTTCCACTATTTCCGCCCTACTGATCTCTTCCTCCCTCCTCTCATCTCTTCTTCTCCCAGCCATTCCCCAACCACTTATACTCGCACTGCTCTCACTCTCCACATTCAACAAATCCTCAAAGTGCTCCTTCCATCTCCTCAGTTTCTCTCTCTCTTCTCCACCAACAATCTATTATCCCTATCTTTCACTCCCCTACTATTTCCCCTTTCACACTGCCTTACTTTCTTTACCTCCTTCCAAAACGATTTCTTACTCTCCCTCCATTTCACACTTAGATTCCTCCCAAACTCCTCATCCACTTTCTTTTTACTCTCCTTCACAAGTCTCTTAACCTTCCATCTCCTGCTCACATATATCTCTCTCTTCTCTCTCTCATCTTCTCCCCTACCTCTACTCGCTAACCATTCACTATATGCCTTCTTCTTTTGTTCCACAGCTCGTTTCACCTCATCATTCCACCATGCTGTCCCTTGCACACCCTTGCATCTCCTCCTCACTCTACAAACCGCCTCATACGCTGCGCCTATCTCTTCCGTGAATATCTTACATACGTCTTCCACTCCTTCCATCTGCTCTAGCTCATACCCTCCCAGTCTTTCTTCCACTAGGCTCTTATACTCTGTCATTTTCTCACTATCTTGCAATTTCTCCACTCTTCTCACAGGAGTTGCTTCCTCCTGTCTTCCCCTTCGTCTCCTCAACCACTTTCTTTCCAGCTCTACCTTGGCCATCACTAAGTGATGGTCCGAGACTCCATTCCCCCACCCTCTCTACACTTTTGCATCCAACACTTGTCTTCTCATTCGCTCATCCACACACACGTAGTCTATCATTGCCTTTCGTTCAACAAGTTCACCATCCATCCTCCTCATTACTCTCCATGTATACCGGTGGATCATCTTATGCCGAAAGTAGGTGTTGGCTATTGGCAACTCCTTACAAGCACAGATGTCCACCAAAGCACTTCCATTCCCATCTACGTCAGCTGGCACACCCCACTGACCAACCACTCCATCCACTCGTACATTTCCAACTTTGCCATTCATGTCTCCAATCAACAGCACTCTCTCGCTCCTCTCAAACTTGTCCATACACACTTCTACACTCGCCCAAAACTCATCTTTCACTCTTGCCACTCGATCCTCTGTCGGGGCATACACACATACAATTGCCCACGCTTGTATACCTACTTTCATCCTCACCCATACAATCCTTGCACCCACTGTTCCATACTCTCTTATATTCTCCTTCCACTTCTTGCTTATCATCAGACATACTCCCTCTCTTGCCCTCTCATTTTCATTGACTCCCGCACATATACCTAAACCATATTCCCATTCTCTCACCCTTTCACCTTTCCATTTAGTTTCAGTCAATCCACATATATCCACTTTTGCATCCTCAAGCACCTGAACAATCTCTCTCTCTCTTTCACTTCATCATTCACTCCTCTCACATTCCATGTTCCCACCCTAAGAATGTCCTTCGTCCGTTCCTTAGTCGTCAACGTATGGTCCGTCCGGGTCCGAGGTGCTTTGTTCGCTTTTTTAGTTAGTTCTTTTTACGGGGTGGGGCACTAACCCACCACCAACCCTTTTAGTCGCCTCGTACGACAAGCAGGGATACTGGGGGGGTATTCTTGAAACCCCCCTACCCCCAGGGGGGGCCACTTTTCTCAGCTTAACAAGTGTTGCTAAATGGTGAAGTAGTTATCTGTAATTCCTACAGATAAAAAAAATATCTCAAGAACAGATAAAATTGGCTTGACAATCAACATGACGAATTATACGTTATGGCTGTGCTGCAAAATAGTTTTTACTTCACTCCACAGTATTCACTTTGTTGAACTCTTGCGGCACACATACAATAAATATTTGTCATGGTAAGATTCAGAATTGCATAAAGTTGTTTTTACTTTTACCAACACGTGAAACAACAAACAGTTGCTAGGTGTACAGTACCATGTAAAGTATTGAATTCTTTTTTGTTCGAGGAATTTACAAAATTAAACATTTGCTAACTACACATGGAATAATTTTTCATTTTTTTTTTTTCCTCAGAAGACAAATTCTGGCAGATTCACTGACACAGGTTACTAACTGAACATATATAACACTTGGACTCCGCGAGTGAAGTAAATAATTTCCGTTGAAACACTCTGCAAAAAAAAAAAAAAAAAAAAAAAAAAAAGGTATTGTTAAGATGCGAGATTTGCCAGTTAGGTAACCGAGATTTTTCTCGACGTTTCCTGATATTTACGGTAGCTAGTTGCGGTATGAGTTAAATGCCAGTTTGCTTGCTGTTTGTGAGCGTAGTTATTTCATAAGTTGTACATTAATCTTAATGCTCTTTTTCTCAGTAGTGTTTTATTTAAGTGATTACTTGTTGCATTATGCAATTTAAGTTAATATGATACATTATTTAGGATGATATGTAATGTAAGACAGCTTTGGCAACTGTCGTTCTCGTAGAATGTAGACGTTTCTAGTAAAATGCAAGCTTATATTAAGATGGGGAGAGGCTAGGGCAAGTTTCGTCGGGTTTCAGGTCAGTTTGAGTGAAGTGCAGTCGGTTTTGGTTCAGTTTGAATGTAGTGCTGTTAGTGAGGTTTGTGAAGAGTTGCTGGCGAGGACTAAGTGTAATTACCGTCAGTAAAGATTATTTTCGGTACTTGTAAATAACTGTGAACTGTTGTTAAGCATTAAGTGTAACTGCAGTTAGTAAAGTTTGTATAACTCCAGTGCTCTTTTGTGATTACAGTTGAGTGAAGTTGGAAAGCATTAAGTGGAATTACTCGGAAAATAAAGACAGTGAACTTTAAGGAGCCAGTGATTATTTTCGCCTCAGCTGATCTTGTGTGCTGCACACCTAAAGGCTGACCACAGGAAGAACAACTCACTGGGAAGCATCCTATCCTATACTGAACTGCTGCTGTTGGAGCCTGTGGCAGTGTGGGGAAAGGACGTAACAATATGCTATACTTTCGATGAAATTTAATTAGATAATCTGTGCCTGTTTTAAGAAACACATGCTCTTGATGCCCGGTAAAGTTATAGAAAGACCCGCACGAAGCTCCTCGTCCAGTGAATTCAGACTTGATCTCTTTTTGTTCTTTATACAACAAGTGTTAATGTTGGATCCTTAATTAGCACAGATATGATGTTGCAAATGACAAGAGCACACTCGGAGATACTTGGGTACTCTCTTCAGCTCTAACCACAATAGTCTAAGGCTACTTCTCGGAATTATGTTTGATGAAACTATCCACCCTTATTGTCCTCAAGTTCCTTCCGTGCCTTCTAGGAGAGATGTCAGGTTTAGGTCTTATAACAACACCAAAAGACATCAGCAGTCAATGCTTCTACATGTGCAAGAGTTAAAGGAGCAATAGAGCATCACACTGACTGAATCAAGCATGCACTTCAAAGCGAATTACCGATGTCCCAAATAAGACTTCATGGCGAGGATT
Source organism: Coenobita brevimanus (assembly GCF_032717465.1). Lineage (NCBI taxonomy): Eukaryota > Metazoa > Arthropoda > Malacostraca > Decapoda > Coenobitidae > Coenobita > Coenobita brevimanus. Next base: position 33,024,266 of record NC_136958.1, on the reverse strand, counting down.
TCCTAAGTTTCATACTCGAATTACAGGAATATATGAAAATGATCTGCTAACTGTAATACATCCATTTATTTATTTCCAGTATTAGCTTATATCTATTTTGTTAATTCATTTAATATTTATTTCCCGTAACTGTTGCAATTCTTTTAAAGAGAGGAAGGATAATTTCCCATGGCGCACCAAGAAGCTGGTGGTGGCACATCAGCCTGCCACGACAGACTGGACGTGAGCACCGAGTTATCGGACTGAGGAATTAAATACTCCACCATAAGGTGTTTCGTATGCGGAGCAGAATGGTCTGTATGTAGCAAAAACTAAAAAAATTTCGACTTATTGAAAAGTCTTCTCTCTCTCTCTCTCTCTCTCTCTCTCTCTCTCTCTCTCTCTCTCTCTCTCTCTCTCACACACACACACACACACACACACAAACAAACCTAGTAATGTGTATCTGGGTGAATTTGCAGCATCGTTTCGTTAGTTCCTCAGTCTCTTAAGTTGTCATAATACCTCCTCTGGTCAATGTGACATTGTGGATGATTAGAACGCTCAGGCTTCCATGATCTTCAGCTTGATATAATCGTCTGCCAGTGACTGTAATTGAATACTAAAGTTATTCCGACCGTGGGAGAGTTAATGCCATCTGAATTAAGAGTCTAATGCTCATGTGATTCACTCTCAGCTGAATGAATTCTTTTGGCATTAGCCGGAGTAGATACTAGACTTGTTCCCACCATGAGCGGGTTGAAAACATATAACACATAACAGAGCAGCACGGTATAGTATGACAAAAAAAAAATCTTAGGAACAAGTAATAGAAAGCCTCCAAAGGATATCAAAGTGTGGGTACTTGTGTCCTAGGGACGGTGTATGGCCGGAAATCAAGTCATATTCTGACTGGTGTCGGATACTAACATCTTTTTCTTAGTGATATATTATGTACATTGCATCTTATTATCTTCTTGTATATTATTAATGTAGAATACGTCGATGTTAAAAAAAAAATAACAGAAGAAACTGTGCAGGTGCAAAATAAAGGATAAATTGCCAAGAAAGAGGTGCTAGGCCAGTGCGAATGGGGCTCAGTGGTCTTTATATGGCGCACAGAGGAAAACAGATTCATGAGGCAAGGAGAGAAAAGAATGGAAGCTGGCTGGCTGGTATGAAGGAAATTAATGGGACAATTGTTAAGGGATGCGTGCTGCTTATGCGCGCGGGAAGGGGAAGGGGAGGAAGAAGGCAAGGGATGGAAAAGGAAAAGAAAAAAAACGAGGAAGGAGAAATGGAAGACGTTAGGGAAGAGGGAAAGGAGAGGGAGTGAGAGATAAAGGTGAGACAGAGGGCATGAGGAGAGAGAATTATATCTATCGGAAGAAGACATGAGACATGAGAGAGAGAGAGAGAGAGAGAGAGAGAGAGAGAGAGAGAGAGAGAGAGAGAGAGAGAGAGAGAGAGAGAGAGAGAGAGTTTTCGAAATGTTCCTTAGCGAAGGAAATTTTCTTCAGGAGCTTTGTGTGTGATGATGTTGAATGAAGATACTTTTTCAAAGGAAGGAAGGAAGGAAGAGATTATCTGGAGGGACGGTTTCACTTTGACTTCCGGGGCTGATACACGAACGGAGCCAGACAGCGAGAAGAAGAGGGTTTCCAAAGCCGCAGAGATTAAACCGCGAAGATGGTGTGGATTTCCGTTTGTAGACGGTTGACAGTAGAGCAGGACGTGATGGACACAAGTTCTGGAGATGACATATTAGACGACCCATCCTCACTGTATGGTCAGTTTGATTGTACCTGTCAGAAATCTGCGTCTCGTTTTAGCCGAGTATATGATATTTAATGAGAGAATACGATAATACTGTACTACTTTAATACATCCCTACCTTAACATTTCTTAATTGGTAACAACATAATTTACTTATAATCTCCTATAGCAGTTCAGCGTTCGGTATGGGAAGGTAACTTTTTTTCTTTTTATTAAGAGGATATGGGTTATTTAATTGAACGATGGCGTACCATTCACACTTCACTCTTATCTTTTGTTTGTATGTCTCATTAATTCAGGGGTTAATAAGCACTCTGCATCTTATGTGAACTATAACAGTCTGTTTGCTTTCATCTGATACTACTGGGCCATCCTTATAAGTTGAATACTACTGTAAGTCGTGGTTGTATGAAATTTCATGAGCATTTCCTGTGGAGTAGAAACGAGTCTCCTGGGTTAAAAGTCAAATCAACCATCCCATATAGGATCTTTTTCCCTGGTTGTTGGGGTAAGGGAAGAGGGAGTACGGGGGATAATGAGGCAGCAGGTATTCTGGCCAGGGAAGGAGGGACAAGATATACTTGTAAACTTTAAACGAAAAGTAGTTTATCTTTTAACTAAGAGCCACGTCGTCTTCAAATAAATTTACTGGCAAGACAATGCTTGTGACTGCAGTAAAATTCCCGGCTCGTTTGTCTTACAAGTGGCGTGGCTTAAAAACCTTCCCAATTTAGGCCAGATATTCGTTTCCAGGGTTATTTTTCATTCCCCTCCCTCTCTCTCCCCCCCCCCTCTCTCTCTCTCTTCCTGAAAATGGACCCATGAATCTCGACTCGGAAGCTTCCACCGTAAAGGAAAGAAGCGTCCATGCTATTCCGGCCTTTTGACGGGTTTAGTTATACACTGAGCCTTATATCCCCCTTTCTTATACAACATCTATGCAAGGAGATGCAAAATAGTCCTTCCGGAACGCTCAAGGTAGAAGCCTTAGACAGTATTGCAGGTTCGTACGAGTATGAATGCTGACAAAGTCTTCAACTGACCCTGAAACTGTTTGCAGTGTAGGGCTGTATTCTTCAGACACCCACCTCGTTGCAGTGCCAAGGCCGAGGTTGAGCCAGGAGTTGGAGGAATGTAGAATATCCATTCTCTCTCACAAAGAAGAGAACGAAAGAAGTTAGAGACGTTAGAGGGTTGAGGCTAAGAGAAAGGGACAAAGGAGGAGAGAGAAAAGAGACACGAGAGTGACCAGTCGAGCAAGAGAGAGAGAGAGAGAGAGAGAGATGCGAGTATACGAGCTACGTTTATGGAGACGATTAAGCAGCAGTATATTGACGCAAAAAATTGAATTAATGAGATTAGTGACGTGAAAGGTAAGAAAAGTTGATAGAGAAAAGGGGAAACGATGATGGATAGAGGAAACAACTAAAAGATGGACAGGAAACAGCTCACGTCTTGTAAAAAGCGACAGTTTGGGAGATAAAATGAGTTCAATAAGCAGAACGAATGACTTTAATACCGGGAATGGGAGAAAAAAGATAGAGAAGGAGAAAGAGAAGAGGAGAGGAAATATGAGAGAGAGAGAGAGAGAGAGAGAGAGAGAGAGAGAGAGAGAGAGAGAGACGGGGGATAAGCAGTAAAATACAGAGGCAAGAGGTAGAATGAATAAAATCAGGGCTGTCAGTGGTAGGAACTGAGTGAGGATGAAAGCCAGAACAGAGGACAGGAGCAAAAGGTACAGGAGAGAGGAGGAATCCGGAGAGAGAGAGATGAATGCGAGTTCCAGAGAGCTCTGGTAAAGTATATAGAGATACTGTAGTTAAGCACTGGATTAAAGGCACAAAAAGCAGAAAGAATGATATCGGAGACAATAAGAAAGGAACGTGGGAAGTAAAAGGTGTAAGTAATATGGACACATAATGCATGAGGGAATGGAAATGTGATGGCCTAGAATGCGAGTACAAGCTATTTACACAGCGATAGATAATCCCCTTGAGGTCGATGATGTACTCTGATTTTACTCTTGGTAATCTCAGTAAATTTTATTCAGGTTTAGCAAAAATCTCTCACAAAGAATCATGGCTATACCTAACTCACTTAGCTTGAAAATTTTAACCTAACCTGAACTCAATCGCATCAACTTTAGAATATAATGAAAAGTACGTCACCGGTATGAGGATGTTAAGACCAAAAGCTCCGAGGAATGGATTTATAGACGCATGAAAGAGAGGAACGATGGCAGGAGAAAAGAGGGAGAGATGGAAAGAGAAATTTACAGGGTACATTAGAGAGAATACGAATGTAGAGATGGTGCAGGATGGGGAAGCGTGGAGAGTTGGGGTCATGCATAGTGATATAGATAAGCAACAGAATCATGGCGCTAAAGGTGGAACGAATAAAATTAAATAAACGAAGAAGAGAAAGGAGAAAGAGAATAAAAACACAGAGAAAGAAGGAACGAAGTTGGAATAAACAAGAGAGAGCTGAGGTTATCTATCTGTTTATCTATCTATCTATCTGTCTATCTATATTAATTATTTTGTTTACTTTTTTCTGTATTATTGTTCTGCGTTCAGTATTTCTCAGAACCTCTTGGACTGCCCTCTCTTATGACGGGTGGCCCATGGGAGTCTCGTCCTGCCTAGAACCTGGTATTTTGGGTATTCTATCGATGCAAAGTTTTATTTTCCTGCATATAATACTGTGGGCGAGAATACCGGCGTTGGTCACAACACTATGATGATGTTTACCCCGCTGGGGCAGCCTCAGGGCGTCCCACCTAATCTAAAATCTATTCAGGATTGAGGTCTAACACTTTTTTTCCTTTGTAAAAATAACATAGCTGTGCGTGACATGCTTATGTATCTCAACATAACATTATCCCAGTTTTGCTTAGTGGTCATTTGTTTTTGGTTCCGAAATGGCATATGGCGCTCTTAAATTTAATTATATGTCAGTTACTTGAATCAGTGCTTGAATGGCAGTTCTTTGTTTACTAAACACTACAATACAACCATCTTGATCACAATTGACATGTGTGGGCAGCTTTACAATAGAAGTTCAAGGTGTGTTTTACAGGTCCTGAAAGGCAACTGGTCCTTAGGACCACGATCACCTTTTAAATGGACTGGAGAATTGGACCCGCCCCGGCTCACTGGTTGACGCATAGTTATAGACATGGAAGGCTTTTGGAGTGTGGAATGAAACGTGCATGCTTAACACTTTATTGAAGTGGCTGTGTCTCTTAGTGAGAATGTCTGTATATGACATCGAAGGAATTTTGGTTGAGTGCGAACATGTGAGATTTCATAAAAGGACGTACAACTCCACCTTTTTATACGGTAGCCGCTCTATATGGTCGTACTAAGTGCACGAAGCTTGATAAAACATATAAACTATCAATCCATAAACGACAAGAATAAAAGAGAGGAAATTTGGTTATATGTGAAACAGAGCTGAACACCAACAGAGAAAATGGAAAGAGAGAGAATGGAGAAGAATAAGACAAATAGAAAATGAAAATAAATAATGATGTCAGTCAGTTTTTCTTTGCGATACTGAACTACATGTGGTTTGGCCTAGGGAAAGAGGGGAAATGGTCAGACGAGGAGAAGTTCGGTTCAAGGGACACTGGAGATGTGGTCATTCCCTGCAGTGCTAATGGTCTCCATCTTGACCATGGGTAGCCAAGGCCTCTACATCTGCAGCATGGTGTTCAAACTGCAGTCCACCAAGACCACCAAAGACTACCTAACTGTCGTTGATATGCAATGATGATGATGATGATGATAATGAGGAGGAGGAGGAGGAGGAAGAGGGTGGGAAGAGGAGTAGAAGAAAAAACCTGCAGCAGCGAGGAGGAAGAGGAGGAAGTGCTTTTTTGTGTGTGTGTCCGTCCGGCTCTGAATATAAGTTTTTCATTTTGTTTCCTAAGGTGCAGCAGTCTTCCTACGTGCTGCATACCTTCACATGTCACCACCTACGAGCTAATGCCCAATACCCATGGGAATACATCCTAAGGCTGTCGTGTTCAGGATTTGTGTGATTGTATTAATGCGAGTGCTTTAATGGATGTCTCTTGGTCTGATGGAACATCAGTAAACGATTCTTTAGCGAAATTCAAGTCATCAGTTTGACACTGGTAGGGATCGAACTCATGCCTTTTAGATACCAGATCACTTCTCTATCTTCTCCACCACAAACTCAGCTCCTACGTTCAATGACGTATTTTTCTATTTATTATTTTGTTGTTACCAGGTGCCTCCGAATATGAGAGTATAAGAAGGTCATGACAAGGCCATTACGAAACCAAACTGAGGCTCAGGCAGAAGACTATACCTCTCAACAAACTTACTGCTTTGTAAACCAATGTTCTAAAATCACTGAAGGACTTTACACTGTTCACTTTACTTAGGCTTAAAAGTAATATTTCTCCATCATGAGTAATGATCTGTCACAAGAGATTAACATCGGAATTCGACACTACAGATGAAGAGTTCCTAAGGAATGGATGCTGAGACTTAATGTGGTCATATTTTCCGAGTGAGCTAAGAAAAATAAGCTGCAAAAGCATGACATTTTCCTCCTGGTTAAAATCAATGAACTACCGGAGCAGCTGAAGTGAGACAGAACTATGGAAGACACGAGGTACAGACGTCGGAATAAGTTCGTTTCCTTTTTCTTGGACTAAGGTGTTTATAAGTGCTCGATAGAGAGCTATTCTCTCCTCCTCCCTTCCTCATAGTCCCATACTCCCCCCCAACCCCCCCCCCACACTTTTCTCTCTGACCCCATAACCTCACCCGGTACCCTCCATACTCTCGCTCAAAGCCAGCTAGGGGTTTCTGTACTTAAGCACCTCTCTAATTAAGTGTAGTGCGAACAACTGATAAAGGAATAGTACTGTACATATCATAAACCAAGTTAGGAAAAGGTTTACTACACTGTGAAAGAGAGCGAGAGAGAGAGAATGTTAAAAGACAGGGATCGACAGGCGGAGAGGGAGAGCAAGTGAAAAAATGAGAAATGAGAGGACAATTACGGAGAAAATAAGAAGGGGAGAGGCAAGGAGAGAACAACAAGAGCTTAGAAAAGAGACAGAGAGTGAGAAGAAGAGACAGTGAGAGGTGAAATGAGATACAAGCAGTGTGAAAAGGAAAGAGAAAAGGGAGATGTGAATAGAAAGGCCGGGAGACAGGGAAGTAGAGACAAAAGGGGAGACAGCTGAGAGAGAAGGGGAATGGAGCAAACATAGAAATAGAGATAACAAAGGAGAAAGTGGGAAAGAGACCTACGGAACGGAATACTGAAACGATAATGAGAAAGATTAGAAAAGGAGGCAAGGTAACAGGGAGGAGGAAGAAAGTGTGTTATTCTGGCAAGGACGCAGGGAAAGAACTAAGGAGGATAAGACGAAAGCATTGAGGCTGAGCAGAATGAATGTAACATTCAAGGAAAAAGAGAGGGAGAGAAACGGAGAAATTTGAGGAGAAAAAGTAGAGATCAAGGGTGGGAAGAAAATAGGTTAGTTTGGGGGGCAAGAAAGAGGAGGGGGATGTTAAGAAGGGACGACAAGGGGAGGGAGAGGGAGGGCGAGAGGGAAAGACAGTGGGAAGAACGGAATGAAAGAAGAGATTTCAGGTGACAGGGAGAGACGGAGAGACGAGAGAGAAGAACATGCAGTTATTACTGGGGGAAGAAATCAGTGAAGGAAATGGATTTAGTACAAGGAAAGAAATACTGAGAGAGTAATGGAGAAAAAAATGGTAAGACATGTGACAGATGAAAAAAGTAGGACAAAGTTGTGACACAGGGTGGGAGAAAGAAAAGATGAGTAAGGAGGGAGTGACCGAGGAGGAGAGAGACGAAGGAAGGGAAAGAGAGAGGGAGGAAGGTAGGGAATGAGCAGATTGCTATGAAGAAAGGGGAAGGAAGGAAAAGGAAACTGGGGATGAGACAAAGGATCCAGAGAGAGAGAAACACAGAGAGAGAGAGGGGGGGGGGGCAGTACACAGACAGGCACAGACAGATAGGTTGACAAATAGTCAGAATGTGTGTGTGTGTGTGTGTGTGTGTGTGTGTGTGTGTGTGTGTGTGTGTGTGTGTGTGCTTCCGTCCCTGTGTCACTCCTATAACATTGTTCCATTTTTTCACCTGCGTGTTTTCTTCCTCTCTGCCTCAGTTTGTTCTCTCACACACTTTTTTTTATCAGTATTTCTCCTGATTGATCTTACCATTCTAAGTGTCTCTCTCTCTCTCTCTCTCTCTAGGAATAAAGAGATTGTTTTCACAGTCTATATCTCCTTAATACAGCCATTTCCTGAGTTGCTGTGGAATTTTGGTCGCCTGAAAAAGAGACACGTCGACTTAAAAGAGTTCAGGACACTAAGGTATCAGGTTCGCTTGAGGGCTGTGGGACTTTTTTTGGTAGAAACTCGTAGACTACGAGGTTAGCTCATTAAAGTGTTTAAAATCTGAATGGCTTTCACAATCATTACATAGAAAGTTATTTACTCTTACCACGGACTCGGCACACAACCATGGTTGGAAGCTGTAAATGAAAATATTTACCAGCAGAATTACGTGAAAACTTTTTTAGTCCACGGAACAGGAAACGAACTGATTCCGACGTCTCAGACGTCAGAATAAGTTCGTTTCCTTTTCCGTGTTTGTAACACTGCTCGATGGAGAGCTATCCCCTCCTCCTCCCTTCCTCATAGTCCCATATTCCTCCCCCCTCACTTTTCTCTCCGACCACATAACCCCACCCGGTACCCTCCATACTCTCGCTCACAGCCAGCTAGGGGTTCCTGTACTTAAGCACCTCTCTAATTATGTGTAGTCCGAACAACTAATAAAGGAATAGTACAGTATATATCACAGACCAAGTTAGAAAAGGTTTACTACAGAGATAGATAGATAGATACATAGATAGATAGATAGATAGATAGAGAGAGAGAGAGAGAGAGAGAGAGAGAGAGAGAGAGAGAGAGAGAGAGAGAATATATCTGTTGTGATTAAATGTTGCGGCAGTAGACACGGCTTTTGCACACACACACACACACACACACACACACACACACACATACAGAGAGAGAGAGAGAGAGAGAGAGAGAGAGAGAGAGAGAGAGAGAGAGAGAGGAGGTACAAGGAAAAGTTAGGATCTTAATGACTATGCAGCCCATACTGTGGAGATACTTCTTATTTGGCTGGGAATGCATATCCAATTCACATTTATTCTAGTGTAAGATTGTGCCGATGAATCCCTTAAACTTCTCTACTGTAGTGTTAACAACGTTCATGTTGAGTCAGTTCCATATGGAGCAGATCTTGCAAGTGTAAAAGTTTTCACGTAATCCTGCTGGTAAATATTTTCATTTACAGCTTCCAACCATGGTTGTGTGCCGAGTCCGTGGTAAGAGTAAATAACTTTCCATGTAATGATTGTGAAAGCCATTCAGATTTTAAACTCTTTAATGAGCTGACCTCGTAGTCTACGAGTTTCTACTAAAAAAGGCCCACAGCCCTCAGGCGAACCTGATACTTTAGTCTCCTGAAGTGAAGTCAACGTATGTCTTTTTCAGGCGACCAAAATTCCACAGCAACTCAGGAAGTGGCCGTATTAAGGAGATATAGACTGTGAGAATATCTCTTTATTCAGAGAGAGAGAGAGAGAGAGAGAGATTAAAACGATGTAAGATGGGGAAGAGAATGAAAGGTGGAAAGAAGAATGAGAAGGGAAGGGCGGGAAAAAGAGAATACTGCGAGAGAGAGAGAGAGAGAGAGAGAGAGAGAGAGAGAGAGAGAGAGACAGACAGACAGACAGACAGACAGACAGACAGAGAGATAGAGACAGAGAGACAGACAGACAGACAGACAAACAGATAGACATACAGACAGACAGACAGACTGACAGACAGACTGACAGACAGACAGACAGACAAACAGACTTGTAGTGGTAAGAACAATCAGGAGAAATACTGATAAAAAAGTGAGTGAGAGAAGAAACTGAAGCAGAGAGGAAGAAAACACGCAGGTGACAAAATGGAACAGTGTTATAGGAGTGACACAGGGACGGAAGCACACACACACACACACACACACACACACACACACACACACACACATACACAAACGCACACTTTCTGAATTTTTGTCAACCTATCTGTCTGCCTGTCTGCGTACTGCCCACCCCTCCCTCCGTCTCTCTCTCACCCTTTGTCTCATCCCCAGTTTCCTTTTCCCTCATTCCCCTTTCTTCATAGCAATCTGCTCAGTTCCTTCCTTCCTCCCTCTCTCTTTCCTTTCCTTCGTCTCTCTCCCCCTCGGTCACTCCCTCCTTACTCATCTTTTCTTTCTCCCACCCTGTGTCACAACTTTGTCCTACTTTTTTCATCTGTCACATGTCTTACCATTTTTTTCTCCATTACTCTCTCAGTATTTCTTTCCTTGTACTAAATCCATTTCCTTCACTGATTTCTTCCCCC
>NC_136958.1:32894025-33009025 GCF_032717465.1 Coenobita brevimanus | reverse complement strand
CAGAGTTTTAATATTTCGTGAATTGTCTAAGATAGATTTTACTTATCTTGTCTGTACCTTGAGTTGTGCAATTTTCTAGGAGTCAAACTGTAGTACAGGAGCATTCAGACTGACTTCCTCTAAGGGAGAATTTCTGGCAAACGTACAAACAGGAATGTCAGCTTTTCCACCTGGGTCATTTGCAGCGTTTCCGTTTGAAGATTTTAGTTAGAGAGTGGGTGGTGATTTGTTACGGTTACTCGTACTTCTGAATTAATGAGAGTTGACCGGAAAATTCTGTTGTCATTAGTATTATTTAACAGTTTGGATGTTTGATTGTGAAGAAAGTTTGATTTGGCGATATTTCCTACAATTTTGCGTTATTTCTAGACATTTTAATGTGATTGGGGGATTCGGTAGTTTTTACTTTAAGTTAAGCTGCAGTATTTACTCCCCCCTCTTTGGTCGGGTGCACCCCCCCCCCCAAAAAAAAAATGTCAGGTACCCATTGTTCTGTGCATCGCTCAATTTTAAATTCAGGTCATCCTTTGTTGTGTGCCACTCCCTGCTGCAGGTGTCCGTAAGTTAAGCCTCAGGTAAAAAGTCAGGTACCTATTATTCTGTGTATCGATCAGTTTTAATTCAGGTTATCCTTTGTTCTGTGTGCCACTCTCTGATCCGGGTGTGCATAAAAGACCTCTACCCTTTACGTTTCTTTCTCACTCTGAAGATGTAATATGCGAAAGTACTCACTGTCGATCCTTTCATTTCTCCTGTGGTTATTTTGCATCTCTCTCTCTCTCTCTCTAAATATATATATAAAATCATCATCCGGATCTCCTATCCCACCCTAGAGCAAGGTGAGGAGTAGCAACGTCCAGACAGCCCAAGCTTGCCCAGTTCAATGGGCCACGCTTCGGTTCACTCATCATGTAAACCCCCAGAATACTGGCTTTATCTGATACGCCAAAAACTTTCACCACATTCTGTAGCTTCACATAAACGTATCCAATATAGTTAATCCGAACGCTGTCACATTGAAAAGGGGTGCCAAATCCTTGATCATGCTCTTCTTCTCACAACATTCATCCAGGCAGCTCGATTACATGTCAGTTCATTCACCATATCACTCCATTTTCTCCTTGGCCTACTTCGCCTCCTTCCTCCCTCAGATACGCTCAGATATACCTTTTTCACCACTCTAATGTTATCCATTCTCTCCACATGACTACAGTATATCATCTCAGAACACTCTCTTCGATTCTCTGTGTCCACAGACCTACTCACTCAGCATCTTTCACGAATCACATTATTTCGTATCCTATCAACTCTCTGCACTCCACATACTGTACATTCCTCAGCAGCCCCATCTCCACTGCTCTCTCTCTCTCTCTCTTGACTTTTCATTTTCATGCCACACCAAAGTCTCACATCCATATGTTGAATTTGGCATTAACACCCCTTCATGTAACTTATTTCCACATTTACTCTCAGGGCACGACGCTCAGAAATAGCAACAAAACTCTGCACTAGTCTACCAAGATCTTGTCCAGTATTTGCAAGTACCACTGCATCATCAGCATGCAACTAATTTGAGATATTCCATCCATCATCATTCATTACAACGCCATCCGTCTTTCCATTACTCGTGTTTTTAGTTCTCTGATCACCCCATCGACATATAAATTGTACAACGATGTCACTCAACCTTGTCGCACACCCACGTTGATCGTGAACCATTCACTTAGATGCCCATTTACCCTATCACATTCCTCACTACCATCATAAAAACTCTTGAAGGCACCTAGCATCTTACCATATACACCGTACATTAGCAAAACCTTCCACAATCCTTCTCTGCCTACTTTGTCGTATGCTTTTTCCAGATCCATAAATGCCATAAACACCTTAAAGTCCTTTCACATGCGTTCGCCACTATCTGTCTCACTGCAAATATTTGATCCACACATCCTATGCCACTCCTAAGGCCACGCTATTCATTACTCACTAGGACTTCTGATATCTCTCAGTTACTTTCTCTATAATAATTCTTCCATATCCTTTCTTGCTACACTCGATAAACTTATGCCACGAAAATTCTCGCACTCACTTCTCCCACCTTTATTTTTGTATAGGGATACAGCCTTTTCCCACTTTTCTGGCACAGTTTCCCTCATTCATGCCTTCTTACATATCTCCAGCAAGCACTTCACTCCGCTCTCTCCACTACACTTAATCATCTCTGCATACACCTTATCAACCCCACCTGCTTTGGCATTTTTCAGCCGCTTTACAGCGTTATTCACCTGTGTGAGTGTCACATTTCCTAGCACTGCGTTGCTTCTCTGCACATCTCCAAAACCAATCATGTTACCAGTCGCTCTGCTCTCTCTATTCCCATTCATCAGGTTTTCAAAGTATTCTTTCCAACTGGCCCTTAATTCATCCCCTTGGGTTAACAATCTACCACTTACATCCTTCACACTTTCACATTTCTTTCCGCTGTCACTTCTACATTTTAACACCTCTTTTCAGAATAACTTCCTATTGTCGAAGTAATTTGCATTCATTTTTCTTCCTAGATCATCATTTACCTCCTTCTTTTTCCTCTTTCCTCTTCGCTCTCTTCTCTCTCTCTCTCTCTCTAATATGCAAGTATTTATGTATTAATATATACTGTATAGATTCACAGTATATATATATATATATATATATATATATATATATATATATATATATATATGTACTGGAGAGAGAGAGAGAGAGAGAGAGAGAGAGAGAGAGAGAGAGAGAGAGAGAGAGAGAGAGAGAGAGAACTGCACACTGAAGTTGCCCTCATTCTTCTGTCCATCCAGGGACAGGAAAGGACTGAAAAACATTTGGATAACGCTGCAGCTTCACGACCTGATCATATCGGTGCCACCATGTGACGGTGTTTCTCTCCAGCACCGAAAAAAAACAACAAATAATTTTTTTTACCGCATACACACACTGATTTTTATAAGATAGACAGTTCCATTCTTTTATACTACTGTACCATAAACTGTGATCTCAGTACAGTACACATCAACGATTCAGCAGGATAACACAGCAGATCTGCTGTATGTACAGTAATACAAACTTAGAAATAAAAGCATCTGAACACTCACCTTCTCAAAACCATGAGGCATTTTGTTTTATATTCTATTTGCTTCAGACATATTTGTTTAGCTTAGGAGAGACTTCTCGAGCTGGGGTGTTAGATACAGCCTTCATTAACCCTTTTAGTATTTGAGATCTCACTTATAGAGGAATAAACTCATCTGGTGGAAGCTAAATGTAAATGAAAAGTAAATAAACGTTCTCGGATGTACGAACTGATAGATACATCACATAAGAGGAGGAAGAGGTGGAAACTGCAAGAAGGAGGATCACTGAGTGGATACGTAAGAGGAGAAAGCTAAAGAAAAAAAATGGTGCCAGGTACAACAAACCTCGCCCAACAGCAGTAATTTTATTGCTGTTAAATAGTGACTCATTTCTGCCATTTATCGTCAGTGAAAAGCTGAAGTCTTAGGTAATGGCGCAAAGGTTTTCAAGTTACACCCTCTGAAAATTCTTGATCTTGCGTTTGACTTTTCACGGTCACTCAAGTCAAAGTCATGCTGCCAAATAAAAGCTCATATGAGACTTCCTATATATTGGCAATAGTAAATATCTCTATCTTCAACGAGTTTCGAGTTATAGCACCCTGAATATCCATGACCTTGAGTTTGACTTAACAAGGTTACATACAGTCAAAGGTCTAGGTATCAATTAAAAACCCATATGGGACTTCCTATATCTTGATAATAGTAAATATCTATCTTCAACCAGTTTCGAGTTATAGCCCCCTGAACGTTCGTGACCTTGAGTTTGACCTGTCAAGGTCATTCAAGGTAAAGGTCTTAGTAACAAATGAAAGCCCATATTACGAATGCCTGTATGTTCCAGTAGTAAATATCTCAGTCTTCAACCGTTTTCAAGTTATAGCCCTCTGAAAATCCGTGACCTTGACTCTAACCTTTCAAGGTCATTTGATTACCACTAAAATTTAACTACTTTCTTTTGGGACCAGTGCCCACGTATCTTGAAAGTTTCATGTAATTTCATTCTGTCGTTTTTCCTTAATATTGCAATTAAACAAAGAAACAAACAAACAAACTCGACCAAAAACAATACCTCGTCGGACTACGTCCTGGCGAGGTAAAAAAAAAAAAAAGGGGGTGGGATACATAACTGACGGAAGTTCATTGTGGAAACACAGGCTGGTATATTAATAACATTCCTCATCCACTTCCACATCACACATGATATCGTGTCTTACAGGGATGTCCCAGTCATTATTTTCAGTGTTCCCTACCTGTGGTAGGGAAGGCATATGGGAGAATTATTATAAAGTTAGAGAGATATCAGAAGTCCTAGTGAGTGATGAACAGGGTGGCTTTAGGAGTGGCAGAGGATGTATGGATCAAATATTTGCAGTGAGACAGATAGCAGAGAAGGCTTGTGAGGAGGACCATAAGGTGTTTATGGCATTCATGGATCTGAAAAATGCATACGACAAAGTGGACAGAGAAGCACTGTGGAAAGGTTTGCACATGTACAGTGTAGATAATAAGCTGCTAGGTGCCGTCAACAGTTTTTATGATGGTAGTGAAGCATGTGTAAAGGTTAATGGGCATCTAAGTGAATGGTTCATAATCATTGTAGGTGTGTGACAAGGTTGTGTGATGTCCACATGGTTGTTCAGTATATATGGATGGGGTGATGAGAGAAGTAAAAACACAAGTAATGGAGAGATGGATGGAGTTAGTAATGAATGACGATGGATGCTGATGATGCTATACTCCTTGCAGTTACCGGGCAAGAACTTGGTAGGCTAGAGCAGAGTTTTGCTGATGTCTGTGAGCGTCGTGCCTTGAGAGTAAATGTAGAAGAGTGTAAAGTGATGATTACTGAGGAAGAAGGTGACTCCCAGTGCGATGTTACAGCGAATGGAGAGAGACTGGAATTGGTAAGAGAGTTCAAATAACTGGGTACAGTGATAGAAGAGAGAGGAAAATGTGCAAAAGAAGTTGAAAGTAGACTGGCACAAGGAAGAAAAGTAGCTGGTGCAATGAAGGCCTTGATAAGAAACAGAGGCTTGAGTGTTGCAGCTGCTCGAGGCTTACATGAAAGAGTGTTAGTGTCAACTTTAACATATGGATGTGAGACTATGGTGAGGCATGAGAATGAAAAGTCAAGAGTAAGAGCAGTGGAGATTGGACTGCAGAGCAATGTATGTGGAGTGCAGAGGGTGGATAGGATACAAAATAATGTGATTCATGAAAGATGTGGAGTGATGAAGTCAGTGGACACCAGAACTGAAGAAAGTGTACTGAGATGGTATGGTCATGTGGAGAGAATGGATAACAATAGAGTGGTGAAAAGGTATATCTGAGTGAATTTGAAGGAGAGAGGAGGCGAGCTAGACAAGGGAACAGGTGGAGAGATATGGTGGATAAGTGTGTGGGGAAAAGAGGTTTGGAAGTCGGTGAGGCAAGGGAACTGACAAGAGATCGAGCTGGCTGGATGAATGGTGTGAGAAGAAGTGCATGTTCAGGGATTTGGCACCTTTTTTAATGTGGCAGCGTTTGGATTGACTCAATCGTATACGTTTATGTGATGCTACAGATCGTGTTGAATGTTTTTGGCGTATCCGATAGAGCCAGGATTCCGGGGGCTTGAGTGATGAGTGAATGGAAGTTTGGCCAATTGGACTGGGCAAATTTGGGCTGTCTGGGCATTGCTACTCCTCACCCTGCCCTAGGATGGGAAAGGAGGTTCGGATGATGATGATGATGATGATGCCTTGCATCATTTTTCTTGTAGTCCTACTGCCACATACATACCCACACCAGCAGACTGAACCATCCCTGCAACATATAAGATACTGTCTTATGAGTTTCGAGTGGAATGCTAATTTTAAAGTCAAATCATTCTTACTTGTCTTGTTAGGCCCTTCCTCAAGATTTTGTTTCACCAGATTAGAGGGAAGGATGTTAGGTTGCACATATGCTGTCTCATAACTCCTGGATGTCATTGCTTGTCCCTGCTCGGGATGGGCTGAGGAACAGGTATTGTTTTCACTCGGTTTGTCTGTCTGTCTGTCCGTTAACAACTTTACGCGAAAAGTGCTGGTGCAATTTTGACTAAAATTTCTGGGATAATGGGCTATGACTTTCTGATTATCTGATTAAATTCTGGGCCAAATTTGGCCAAGGCCCAAGCTGTAGGGCCAAAAAATTAAAAAAAAAAAAAAAAAATGGGGGATGAGTAAAAATAGTTTTTTCTCCATTACTCCTATCAAGTTAGTCATATCAACATGAAACCAAAACCTAAAGGTGCATCTTTCAAATCTGCATTCTATAACATGCCTCATTACACCAGGGGGTCACCCCCAGTTAACAGTAGGGGGCCGGTGTTAGATAAGTCAGGCCTAAAATTTCAAATGGGCATAAAATCGTCAATTTTCACCTAATTAACCCCAGATTTGATATGTGACATCTTTAACTAGATATCCTGTTGTTATACGTCAGAACTAAAATGACTGCCAGGTACTGGTTTGCAGTGCATTGGCACCGCTTCTTGTTCAATAGTGTATCAGTATGTTTATACACCGTTCACTTTAAGAGAGCATAAAACTGATGCCTCTCAATCTTCAATGCTGCATTATAACAACAAAATAACATTAGAATCTGGTGCTAATCTTGAATAGTGCTACTGACATAATGCTGAGCCATACTACTGTCTTATTCTGCCGTTGAACTATGAGAAATAGGCTGGTAAAGGACGAGAATCTCTCCCAAGTTAACCCGTAAAGCTCGGGTTACAGAATATGCCAACCAAAAACATGTGCTTGGGGTGCCTGGGGAGATAGACATAGACAATTTGCATTTTCAACCAGCGTTTGAAGTAATTCCTTTTTCTATAGTACCTACTGTGTGGCTCTGGCATACAGGAGGTGAATGGGCAACAATGCTAGTCTTCCTCGGGAACATCTGATTCGCTTGCCTCCTCTGCTGGTCATTCAATTCTTTTCACCTCCACCACTGTCAAGCCTCTCACTCATGCAAGGAAGGGGTTAAGTGAAAGTGTGATTGGGAGGGAATTGAAAGCGACAGCATTAGCATTCTCAAGTGGACAGACAATGCCTGAGGATGGATGTTATCATGTACAGTTATGTGCTCATATAGTCCTCCCCTGTCTCCTCCTGTAGCACCTTGCAGGAACTTAAGAGTGATCCTAACGACCCTCCAAAGGTTAAGGACTTCCTTTACCCTTCCGACGCTTCAAGAGAGTCCTCTGAGTCATCAGACTCTGAGGACAAAGGTCAGATAGCCAAATGTCTTATGTAACATAAATACCACATTGCGGACACCCAGCCTCCTTCATGGCTCCCGTGCATCACCACCGTTTCACCACTACCACCCACATCACTCGAGTCTGGTACTTTGCAGATGTGTGGGAAAGTGTATTTAATGTAAATCTGAATATAGTAGTAAAGATATGTGGATCAGAAAAATAAAGGAAATATCAATGTAAACAATAAACATTCTTACAAAAGTAAAGACTGACATTCATTTAGTGATATATGATTGTAGAAAAGTGCAATATATGTACGTCATATGAGATTAGGAAAACTACAGTATTGTTAAAAATTGTTATAACAAGAATAACTGCTAGAAATGAGTTTTTTTCCTATATGATGTTAGGGGATAATGAAAACAATGGGTATAGAAAAAAGAGCTGGAGTGAAAATGAAAGTGACCTTGCAATACATGTAAAAATTAGTGTTGTGACAAAAAACAATTTAGAATTTAGCACCAGCCATGTAGTGATGTTAGAACTTAGCCAAGTAAGTATTATATATGTACGATGTTAGATGATACAGAAACCTACAAATATATAAAACCAGCTCGAGTGTATGACAGTATACAAACCTTGATTTCTCCCCTCCCACACACCGTATAGCACAGCATCACTCTAGAACAGCTGGAATAATTGTGCAAAGAAAATGAGCTAGCCACACATGAAAGGTGTAGTGATTCATTCATGATGCAGTGGCAGAGGCAGGTGAAGAGGAGTGGGAAGGTGTGGTACCTAAAGGAGGGGGGGGGGGTTGAGAGTGGACAGTCCTGTCCGGTATGGGCCCCCCTAACCTGCGCAGCCAGCCCGCCCTAGCCACCAACTTGTGCACTTTTTTTTTTTTTCTTAATGCGAAGAAGGAACCAAAGGTCACGACCCCGCAAATTGTTCCTTCCAAAAGAAAAACAAAATACAAAAGAAAGCCAAATTCAAGATCCGTTCATTTCGAGATGCCTGGACACACTGCGTTTGAAAGACTGGAGATCATAGGAAGCAGGAAATACAGACAGAGGGAGACAGTTCCAGAGTTGACCTGTTGCATAAATGAAGGACTGGGAGTAATGGTTAACTCTTGCATTAGAGAGTTGGACAAAAAAGGGATGAGAGTTTGCTGCTAGACGGGTGCTACACGCCCGTCTAAGAGGTGGAGGAATGCAAGCAGCCAGTTCAGAGGAGCAGTGACCACTGAAGTAGCGACAGAAAAAAGATAAAGATGCAACAGTGCGGCGAAGAGACAGAGTTTGTAGGGAGTCAGTAAGGGGAGGAGAGTTAATGAGACGAAAAACCTTTGACTCCACCCTATTGAGACGCAGCCACTCCACGACCGGAAAAGTTACCCATATTCATCACCTCCTTGCTCCACAATGCCACCACCTAGAGACCTGAGGAAAAATGTGATGCACAGACAGAGAAATGTTTTGTACTCTGATGTTTCACCGAATGTTCTAAGTTGTGACTTTACTGAGATACGATGGTTTGAAAATTTAGCAAATTTTTGAAAATTGCTCATATACAGGAAACGCTGATTCAATTTGACCCCAAAGCTTTGGGGTTTAGAGTAAATATACTATAGCATGTTTTGTGTGATGTTTGTTGCTTGAAAGTTATTTGTTAGCTCCTTTCATTGCGGTCACTGTTGCTGGGAAGGGACGCCTCCATACGATGGCTTTGATGAAACTAGTTGGCACTACCTGCTGGTTATACAAACGCCATTCAGTGAATTCTTTATCCCCCAAAAAGAGGATGGTGGACCACAGAAGAGGAGCAACTTCAGCCTACTATCCATTCGGTTCACAGTATTATCAGACGAACCTGGGGCTACAAACACTAGTACTCCTATACCGTCTGCTGTTACAAAAATAGCAGTAACCACACAACTATGCACACACTGAGTTTTGATTATCACTCTAAGAACCAGCTGTACTACTTCTATGACATATGTGTTTAATTCTTTAAGTCCGTTGAAGCTCTGGCATGCATTTCACAGGAGTATGAAATTTACGCAGTGGTGTTATCATAAGTTATTAAAGGCAAAGGACTAGAAGATGAACTCATCACTTTAACGACTACAAATAATGTTAGAAGCAAATACCTAATGATAAATATCGTAAACATAGCTCTAGGTTCATTATAAATTGTTCTCACATTCATAGCAGCATTTCTAAAATCAGAATATTGTGATAAAAAAGTTGTAGTCGACTCTCGAATTAATTTGCTATCATAAATCTGAGTATTAACGCTAAAAAAAGATTAAAAAAAAAAAAATTCTCTTCTAACCTTGAACTCCTCACTGGCTGCCAAAGATACAACATAAATAAACAATACTAGTATTCCGCCCCCCCAAAAATAAAAACAAAACAAATGAAAATCAATAACCCTTAGCAAACAATCCTGTAGTAACTGAAATTAAAACTGAATTAATAATACAAGACCTGTCGATAAAGGATGAATTAAAAGCATAAAAATTAAAGAAAATAAATCAATGAAAGGAATAAAAAAAATAAAACAATAAAAGAAAGAGTGGTGGACTGATTGCGAAGGACAGTGTGCCATGGAGGCCCCTTCCGGGATGTAGGCTTCCGGCTATAGACTGATTTTGTTCATTCACTATAACAAGGCCGAAATTTACGACATATGATAGCATATTTTCCGCAGCTCAGTGGCAGAATGAAATACTACCATGGCACTACATTCTTCCTATAGCACATATTCATAACTAGCATTATAATCCGGTGTTAATTTGTTACAGCTTGGTAATAAAGATATAAGGGTGGTTATTTTTCGCACTTTTAAAGTGAACAGACATTAGAGTCTTCCTAAATCCTGGCGATTTCATTCAACTTAGAACAGACTTCTAGCAGTGAACTGGTTAAAGAAAACCATATCTAAGAGCCTCCGTTTCAAAATAATTGAAATTATCATCTGGAGGAAACAATAATACAAGAATTACGTCATCAAGGCTGAAGCGCTAAATCATATCACTATCATCAACATTATTGTCACTGTCATCATTCTAATCCCATCACCAAATCCACCCCATTCTACCATACTGCCGCTATCATCATCATCATCATCATCATCATCATCAGTCAATCAGCCAGTTAATCACTCATCAGTGTCATCTTCCTACTGTGATAAATGAAATGGGTGAATTGCACAAATGAAACAATCCAATACAAACGCAGATTCAACACCAAAAAGTGAGTAAAACCTCCAATCACATGCATTTTTAGTATTTTAATCACCAACAGATTCGGAATCAAAGTCTAAACCACCATTGCTACAATCCTGTCATTAAAATCACCAGCAATAGCACAGGTACTAATCCTTCCACATATACTAGCATTAGAATCAATACTCCCGTCATCATAGCGGTTTCTCCCTTCCCTACGAATGTAACTCCTCTCGTAAAAGCCATCTTGCTATAACATCCTGCAGTCATGTAATAGTAGTACCGGTAGTAGTGGTAGTGGCATACATGGTTTGTTTTCATCTGAGAGAATTAGAACACTCATACAACCTGAATACTTAGTCTTGGTTGTGAAATTTGATAGGTTTTTGTTATGCGGTAAGAATGAGTCTCCTTGGTTACTAGTTAAATTTATCCGCCAGTGTGACTACGTTTGGCAATTAGTGGAACTCTAAGAGGACAAGGATATTTATCGGATGAAGTTTAAATAGACCATAGTAGCAGTTGTTGTTCATGTTGTACTACTATTACTACTACTACTACTGCTACTACTACTACTACTACTACTAATAATAATAATAATAATTATAATAATGATAGTAGTAGTAGTACTAGTAGCAGCAGTAATGTAGTAGTATTAGTATTAGTAGTAGCAGTAGTAGTAGTAGTAGCAGTAGTAGTAGTTACTGTTGTTGTTGGTGGTGGTGGTAGTGTTGTAGCAGTAGCAGTGGTAGCGTTAGTAGTAGTACTAGTTGCTGTTGTTATTGTTTTTGTTACATCCACCAACGAAGTTGGAGGAGGTTATGTATTCACCTATGTTTGTCTGTCTGTCTGTTTGTCCAGACGATTCTCCAAAAGTTCTCAATGAATTTCAGTGAAATTCTGTGAAAGGGTGGGCCATGAAAGAACTGATTAAATTTTCCACGCGGATCCGGATCCGGATCCGAATCTTGTTTAATGGCATTGGCGGAGGTATGCGTTCTCTGAATGCTTTCTGGTTGTTGTTATTGTTGTCCCAGCTTCATCTGAAATGTGAACCCAATAGACTGTAATTTGAAGGTGGTGCCCCCTTCTGGGATCCACCATCCTTCTCTGGGGGGATAGGGAAGTAGATGAATCATGTTTGCATTACCAGACAGTTTAATCGCCTGGTTATATCATTAAGACATCCCTTCCCAGCACCTCCCAAAATCTGCTGCCACAGTCAACTGCAGCGATATCATAAATCATCAAGAGGAGTTTTAAACATCCACCACCACAATAATCATCACTATTTTCACCATCACCACCAACACCACTGCCACCACCACTAGTCAACACTACTTCTACCACCACCTCACAACTCTCCTTACCACCACCACAATTCTTATCATCTGCAAGAATTCCATTGCTGCACCACCACTGATCACCACTACTACAGTAGTACCATTACCACAACCACTCTTCATCACCACCACGGTTCCCACCACAATCACCACCAACACCACCATCACCACCATTATTGCATCACGCCCTCCACCTCTAACACAATCGTCACTACTTCCATAATCTTTACCACCATGCGTACAGTCAACCACTATTACCAGCTATCCTTCAATACAGTACCCACGACGTAATCATTTCACCACTTCACAGTTACCACAACAACCACAATCACCACAACAACGACCATAACCATCACTATCACGACACTTCTACTCTGATGGTTCTGTAGCTATTTCTTTTATTGATAAAGCAGATCTCTTCGCACAGACTTTCTCCTCCAATTCTACCTTAGACGATTCCGGTGCTGTTCCTCCATCACTTCCCGCCTCTGACTTCCTCATGGCTGACATTAAAATTTCTTCAGCTGATGTATTTTCTGCCATCACTGGCCTCAATACTAACAAGGCATATGGGCCTGATGGAGTCCCTCCGGTTGTTCTCAAGAACTGTGCTTCTGTGCTTACACACTGCCTAGGCAAACTCTTTCGCCTTTGTCTGTCAACTTATACCTTTCCTTCTTGCTGGAAGTTTGCTCTCATTCAGCCAGTCCCAAAGAAGGGTGACCACTCCCAACCCTCCAACTATCGTCCAATTGCTTTAACGTCCTGTATTTCAAAAGTTTTCGAGTCAATTCTCAATTGAAAAATTTTAAGGCATCTTTCCTATCACAACCTTCTTTCTGATCGTCAGTACGGGTTCCGTCAGGGACGCTCCACTGGTGATCTTCTCACCTACCTTTCAGAATCCTGGTCATCCTCCTTTCGGGACTTTGGTCAAGCCATTGCACTTGACATCTCAAAGGCTTTCGATCGAGTCTGGCATAAATCTTTAATTTCCAAACTGCCCTCTTACAGTTTCTATCCCTCTATCTGTGCCTTCATCGCTAGCTTCCTTTCTGGTCGTTCTATAGCCGCTGTTGTAGACGGCCATCGTTCTTCTCCTAGATCTATCAACAGTGGTGTTCCTCAGGACTCTGTCCTATCACCAACTCTTCCTTCTATTCATCAATGACCTTCTAAGCTGTACATCTAACCCTATCCACTCATATGCTGATGACTCCACCCTTCACATTTCCATTTGGTTCCCGCAACGCCCATCTCAGCAGTTACTTCAACAAACAAGGGATGAGGCTATGGCACACCTAATGTCTGACTTGGCTCATATCTCTGACTGGGGTAAAAATAATCTTGTTGTTTTTAATGCATCAAAGACTCAGTTCTTACACCTATCAACCCGACAAAATCTTCCACAGGTATACCCACTAATGTTTAATAATATTCAGCTTAATCCTGCATCATCCTTGAACATGCTTGGGGTTTTATTTACTCGGGACTTATCTTGGAAAGATCATATTACATCTCTTGTAAAATCTGCTTCCAAGAGATTGGGCGTGCTAAGCCAACTCCGTTCTTTCTTTATCCCTGCGCAATTGTTGACTCTATACAGGGGTTTTATCCGCCCCTGTGTGGAGTACAACTCTCATGTGTGGGGAGGCTCCCCACACACAGCTCTTCTCAATAGGGTGGAGTCAAAGGCTTTTCGTCTCATTAACTCTTCTCCTCATACTGACTCCCTTCAACCTCTGTCACTTCGCCGCACTGTTGCATCTTTATCTCTTTTCTATCGCTACTTTAATGGTCACTGCTCCTCTGAACTGTCTGCTTGAATTCCTCCACCTCTACGACGGGTGTGCAGCACCCGTCTGGCAACAAACTCTCATCCCTTTTCTGTCCAACTCTCTAATGCAAAAGTTAACCGTTACTCCCAGTCCTTCATTTTATGCAACAGGTCAACTCTGGAACTGTCTCCCTCTGTCTGTATATCCTGCTGCCTATGATCTCCAGACTTTCAAACGCAGTGTGTCCAGGCATCTCGAAATGAATGGATCTTGAATTTGGCTCTCTCTTGTGTTTTGTTTTTCTCTTGGAGGGAACTCTTACTGCGGGCTCATGGCCTCTGGTTCCTTCTTCCTCGCAAAAAAACAAAAACAAATCAATTGCAGCCCACTACATCCACCAAGCAACCATACTCATTACTTTACCACCACCAAAACCACAACCCCCATCTCCATTATATACCACAAGTAAAATACAGAGGCAACCTAACAAGCATAATCACCCCAACTGTTACTACCATACACTCGCTGCCACAGGTCCACATCCACTTTCACCGCTGTAACAATAATAATCGCCAATGAAACTAGCATTCAGCATCAAAAGCACACAACAGTCACAGGCACCCACAGGTACAACTATCCCTATTACAACCACAGGCTAAATCACCACTACTACCACTTTCACTGCCACTACCACTATCATTACTACAACATCTACTGCCACTATAGTACTGAGTCTTCGTAGCCATCAAATCGCAACCATAGTCACCACTATCACCATCACCACAGCTACCACCATCACCTCCACCACTATAACCATTACCACTACAGTCACCAATACAGTTACCACCACCACAACCACCACTATCCCCTCTACGATTAACATTACCACCACAATGACCACTACACTCACCGCCACACCACCACATTCCTGCAGCTGTAAAGCTGAGCGGTGATGGATTGGTTGGGGATCACAGAGGATCATTGGAAATTCATGGTTCGATTCACATAAATAACCACGCTAGGGATCAGGGATAAACAGAGCAGAGAGGTACGGTGGGGAGAAGGGAAATAAGGGGGTCGGGGAGGGTAGGGGGAGAGGGGAGAACAGTGGGAGTGGAAGATAGGAAGAACAAGGCGAGGGTAGGGAGAGGGGATGTAGCAGAGGAGAAATGGTGGAGAGGGAAATGAAGGAGAGAGGAGAAGTAATGGGGTTGAGCGGACGAGAGGAGAGGAGAGGGATTCTGGAGAGAGGAGCAGTGATACAGAAAGGTAATGAAGAGGAACAGGGTAGTGCCGAAGAGATGGGAAATGATGGGGAATAGGGAAAAAGGGGAGAGGAGAGGGGGAAGTGATGGGGGTGACGAAGAGAGGGAGGGAAGAAGGTAGAAGTGAAAGGGTGGGGGAAAGAAGACTACAGAAGAAAGAGGAAATGATGAGGGGAGAGAGGGAGACGGGAGAAATTATTTAGTCGGGGAAAAACTGTGAGGGATTATTGTGTTAGCAGACAGCACCATTGTGTCTGCAGAAGATGGTCTTCACTTGTGCTCAGTTAGTTCTACAGGCCTTAACTTTCTCCTGAATGGTGCGGGGGAAAAAAAAAAAAAAAAAAAAAAGCATTCAGAGGAAGCGAGCGAGCTAACATAAACTGTGATCAAAGTAGGAAAGCTGCCCCAAACTCCTTCTGTCGGAGAAATGGTTGCATTAAAGTTTGCTTTGTATATGTGCTTAGTCTGCTAAATAAGTTTACCGAATTATAACCTTTCGTCTTTGTTGATGACTATAATATAATTGGCTTGCCCGAATGATGTCTTTATACTGATCAGAGAGACTTTTTAACAGATCATAAATTGATAGGGTATAGAATTTTACTATCTATCTATCTATATACCTAGGCTGCTTCCCCCAAGGAAAGGGAGGTGGCCGAGACAGGACGACACACTCCCCATTTACTCATCAATTCAAACACATTCATTCGCATCTTAGCCCCAAAGGGGAGAACGGACAGATCCTCACCGCACCACACCGCACAAGGGTCAACTGCGCATTGCAATCAGTGACATCCGCAGCAGGGCCCGACAGCAGAACTGGTTTACCCCTGCCACATCATAACAGACCCATCCCCTTACCCGCACCTGACCTGACTAGCTGATCAGACCAAATGCGGGAGAATATCCCCTCAGGGCTGCGTCATCACTTATTCATTCACAATTTCTCTCCATTTATTTCTGTCACGCACAGCCACTCTTCCTTGCTCAACAGACATCCTTCTCGCATCCAACGCTCTCTTCACACTGTCCATCCATCCTATTCGTGGTCTTCCTCTCAGCCTTACACCTCTCACATCAGATCTAGTTATCTTTTTCACCAATCGCTCATTATCCATTCTTCCCATATGCCCAAACCATCGCAACACCCTCTGCTCAACTCTACCAGCCATCTCCCGAACAACACCAGTTCTCCTTCGCACTTCATCATTTCGCACCCGATCCATACGCGTCACTTCACACATACTCCTCAGACACCTCATCTCCATTACATTCAAACTTTTCCTCTCTGCTACACCCATATTCCATGTTTCAGCCCCATATAACGCAGTCGGTACCACAACAGCCTCATACAGCCTTCTCTTTACATCCATTCTAAGCGAACGACATCTAAACACTTTCTTCATTCCTCCCAGCACCTTTCCTACTTCATTTATTCTAAACTTTACTTCTGCATCTATTCTTCCATCCACAGGAACATGTGAACCTAGATATTTAAAACAATCTACCTCCTCAAGCAACTCACCATTCAAAACTATATTCATCCCCCTACCATCTATCAACCTCGTACACTTCATTACTTTACTCTTATTCTCATTTATTTTCAATTTCCTCCTTTCACACACGCTTCCAAACTCCTCTACCAACTGTCTCAATCTCTCCTCTGAATCAGTCACCAGTGCAGTATCATCTGCAAACAGCAGCTGCTTCAGATTCCACTCTCCACCATCAACATTCACCAGACTCAGACCTCCACCTAAAACTCTTGCATTCACCTCCCTTACAACACCATCTATGTAAATATTAAACAACCAAGGCGACATCACACATCCCTGTCGCAGCCCCACTCTCACGGGAAACCAATCACTCACAGCATTTCCCACTCTTACACACGCTCTACTATTTACATAAAAACTTTTCACCCCTTTTAGTAACCTACCATCAAGTCCATACAATCTTAAAACAGTCCACAAAGCCTCCCTATCAATTCTATCATACGCTTTCTCTAAATCCATAATTGCCCCAAACACATCCTTGCCTTTCGCTAAATACTTTTCACACACTTGTCTCACAGCAGACACCTGATCAATGCATCCCCTCCCTCTCCTAAAGACACACTGCTCATCACCAATCACTCCCTCTGTACCCTCTCTAACTCTCATAATTAACACTCTACCATACACCTTACCTAATCACTCCCTCTGTACCCTCTCTAACTCTCATAATTAACACTCTACCATACACCTTACCTACAACACTCAACAGACTTATACCCCTAAAGCTAGTACATTCATACTTATCACCCTTGCCTTTATACAACGGGATCACACAAACACTTGCCCAGTCAATTGGCACCATACCTTTCTCAAAGCACACATTCAACAATCTTACTAACCAGTCAACAATATTCACTCCACCACCCTTCAGGCATTCCACAGCGCACCCATCCATACCTGCAGCTTTCCCTGTTTTCATCTCCTTTACTGCATTCTCCACTTCCTCCTTCGTGATCAAAGAATCATTTACCTCTCCCAACACATTTATTCCTTGCACCCTTCCATCCGCCACAATCTCAGCCACCCTTTCCTCCTCTACATTTAACAATCTTTCAAAATACTCTGCCCATCTCTTCCTTACTCCATCCATTTCAATTAACATCCTTCTATCCTCTGATTTTACTCTTTCTTCCTTCCCAGACTCTCCCTTTCGCACCCTTTTCACCTCCTTCCAAAACATTTTCTTATTCTGTTGAAAATTCTCTGTCAGCCGCCTACCCCACCTCTCATCTGCTGCCACTTTATCATAACGCACAGCCCTTCTTGCTCTATTCCTCTTTTCCTTATACCTTTCATATGACATCTCATCCTTCCTCTGCAGCCACACTTCATATGCACGTCTCTTCTCAGCCACAGCCATACTTACTTCCTCGCACCACCATTCACTTCCTTTTCTTACACACACGTCTCACACCACACACCCCTTCTGCATGCCCCACCACAGCACTCTTAAACAACTGCCATTCCTCCTACACGCTGCCATTTTCCCGATCTTTCACTGCGTTCCACTCATCTTTCAATTTCTCCTGATACTCTATCTTTTTCTCTCTTTTATCCAACTCACTCACTTTCAAAACCTCCCTGCCACACCTAACCCTCCTAGCTCTCACCCATCTCTTACCTACTCTTAGCTTTCCCTCCACCAGGTAGTGGTCAGACATACCTCCACCCTCCCCTCTCAGAACTCTCACATCCAACAATCTTCCTATTACATTCCTAGACACAACCACATAGTCCATCAAAGCTCTATCAATAACCCTTCCACCCTCCTGTCTCACCCATGTATACTTATAAATATCTTTCTTCTCAAACAGCGTATTCCCAATCACCATCTCTCGCTCAACACACATCGCTATCATTTGTTCCCCATTTT
Organism: Coenobita brevimanus; assembly: GCF_032717465.1. NCBI lineage: Eukaryota > Metazoa > Arthropoda > Malacostraca > Decapoda > Coenobitidae > Coenobita > Coenobita brevimanus. Next base: position 32,990,631 of record NC_136958.1, on the reverse strand, counting down.
CATTTCTTCTAGGCACACCATGCATACCAACTACGCCTTCAACTGCTACATTTCCCACTCTAGCATTCAGATCTCCCATCATTACCACATTCACATTCGCTCCAAAACTCTGCAGACACTCATCAACATCATTCCAGAAAGACTCCCTCTCTTGTTCATCCCTTTCACTGCCAGGCCCATATGCACTCACAAACACCCACAGCTCACGTTCAGATTTCGCTTTCACCCACATCAGTCTCGATGACACCTCCTTCCATTCAATCACACATTGCTGTACTTCCGGACTCACTAACAAGGCCACACCTTCTCTTGCCCTTCCTCTATCAACACCTGACAATCTTCCATTCACATTTCCAAACATAGATTCGCCCTTCCCTTTCATCTTCGTTTCACTCAAAGCTAACACATCCAACTTTCTTCTCACAAACATTCTCCCAATCTCCTCCCATTTAGCCTCAATCGTACTACATCTACGCACATTCATAGACCCAATCTTCAGGGTACGGGGATAACTCCATCCCCCATCCCTTTCTCTGGCCTGTCTCTTTTCAGGAACTAAAAAGAGACAGGCCAGAGAATTTTTAGTAGAAACAAAACTGAGAACACTCGTAGGAGCTGGTGTATTGCTATATATTAAAATAAATTTTCATTCACTACCAGTACTAATTTTGTAACTATCCATTGATGATACTGACTCAATAAACGTTCAGCCTAAAAGTAAGTCACACAGTAAGATTACACTTGGATTATTCCATCTGCTGCCAGCTCAGTCATGGGCAACTTACAATAAAGTAAATGAACAAATTGCATAAGTATGATTTTTGGAGACATTAATTTACTCACAACAGGATGGAGTGAATCCTTAACATCTCACAAAAGGCTGGACTTGTACATCAACATGTTGGAAAGTCCAGTACATCAGTTTGCTGAGCAACTAACTAGTGGTAGTAAAATCTTGGATCTTGCATTGTCTACATCAAAAATAAAATAATAATAATAATAATAATAATAATAATAATAACAATGATAAATCTATCTATATACCTAGGCTGCTTCCCCCAAGGAAAGTGGGAAATTTTAAAAAAACTAGTTGAACATTTTCTTGTAGGAGATGAATTCAGTACTAGTAATCATATTCTAACGACATTTAATATTAACTTCAGTAACAACAATTTAAGGTCTAGCTACGTCAAAATTCCAGACTACCAAAAAGTTAACATTAGAAAATTAAAGATAATTATACATAACAATGACTGGAAACTGGTTACTCAGACGAGTATTCATGACTCATGGAGAATGCTTTGCGAAAGTCTTAAAGCTGTCAAAGTATATGTACCGATGTGCAAAAGATGGCCTGCAAAACAGTCTAAACCAAAATGTGAAACAGTATCATTACAAGCTGACTTTCTGAAGTAGAGAGTTGACCTGCAGTCCTAATGTACCCAGGTTCGAATGCCGGTTCGAGCAGGGAACAGTTTAAGGATTCGAGTTTTATTAAAGCAGACTTTAATGCTCTACCACAAGACCCGCCGTCATGCCGTAAAAATACCCCCATTAATACCAATATACCAGTCCTGTATGAGACAGCCCTAACATGTATTCGATGTGGACGGTGGGTCTTAGCGCCGACGTGGTGACATGTGGAAGTGTATGGAATGTGGGAGGACTACTGGGCCTTGAGAACAGGCTGTGAAGCCTATGCCAAGAGTCAGACATATATTATATATATATATATATATATATATATATATATATATATATATATATATATATATATATATATATATATATATATATACAGTATATATAAAAGAAAAGTAAAAATTAGCAGATCAAAATTACAAAACGACAAATAACGAAGAGAGCAATAATATAAATCACAACATTTATCCAAATGCTGAAAATTTTATAAAACAAAGAACAAAAATCTTGATGTACAACTGTACAGCTAACATCGGTGAATCAAACCCAAGAGGTTTTTTGAGTTACATCAGAAGTAAGAAAATATGGTTATGTCGTAGGATTAGGTTCGTCTTTCTATCTGCAGATGCAAGTAACATTCTAGAAGTCAAGTGTTATGCCATAGGATTATGTTAACATTTTATACCAGGAGATGTGAGGATCATTCTAGAAATGTCAACATGTCTTCCTGCTTGTCTTTCTCTTTGACCTTAGGAATTAGTTCTTGTCATTAATTTTATTGTGTATTGTTAATTTACCTGCATTATTGAGCAAAAAAATGTGAGTTCTTTCCTAGGTTCTAGAGTATTCTGGGTGGCACTGATAGGTGGGGTCAGGGGGAAGGAGTGGAAAGTGTTAAAGGACCCATGCTTCTGATACCGTTAAGTGAGCCAGAGAGTAATGGACAGAGGGAGATCTGTGTGTGGCAGTGAGTCAGTGGGCCAGTGGCAGTTAGTGAGCAAGAGTTGGTCAGCTAGAGAGTCAGTCAGTTATGGACAGTCAGTGAGTTAGCCTCTGGCGGATGGACAGTGACAATTACAGTGAGCGAGAGTCAGTAAGTGAGCGTTAGTCAGTGAAGGATAATCAGTCAGAAAGTCAGTGAATTACAGTCAGTCAGTCAGTGAATAGATATTGAGCGAGCAGTAATCAGTGAGGGACGGAGATTGTGTCAGAGAGGAAAGTCACAGTGTTTTACAAGTGTACCATCGAAAAAAAAAGCATCGGCACCCTTTCAGTGTGAGACATTATGATACACGGACTATGATTAACCGGAAATGACACGGTTATGTCGCTCTGTATCTTTCATTTGTGCTGTTATCATATATTTTACTGATATATAGCTGGATTAGTCGGAGTAACATTGTCTATCTCTATCTATTGCCAGACGCCTTGATCCCGCACGGGGTGGCCACAAACAAATCATCTCCACGTCGCCCTGTCTCCAGCCATTTCACTGCTCTGCTCCCAACTCACATCCCACTCTCTCACACACCTCTCCACTCCATCCCTCCATCTCATCCTCGGCCTCCCCCTCCCTCTCCCCCCTCCATCTCACTCACATACACTCTCCTCGTCAGTCTTTCACCCTCCATTTCTAACGCATCCTATCATATCCACATCCACACCACAACTCTCCTTTATATCCTCATTTGTCAGCCTGTCTCTCCTTGTGACTCCACAGGCTCCTCTTAAATAACTCATTTCCACTGCTCTCACTCTTGACTTGTGTCCTTCCAAAACGTCCAAGCTTCACTTCCCTATGTTAGAGTTGTTATCACAATACTGTCATGTAGTAACTTTTTCACTTCCATGCTCACTTCCCTGTTTCTTATCACTGCTTTCAAAGAACCAGCAACTTTTCTTCATTGTTGTACCCTTTCAAGCACTTCACCCTCTAAACTTCCATCCTTACTCATCACAATCCCCAAGTACTTAAACTTACTCACATTTTCCCTTTCCTACACTGTACTGGACGGTAAATCAACCATTTTTGTGAATTAAACAGGCACGCCAGCACTACCGATTGAACCAGAGACGAAGCATTTCACATCTTATCCAACCCCAGGGCGCCGATACTTTTTTTTGTCGATGGTACCTCAGCTGTGCCTGAAACGAATAAAACTTTTAATTATTCAGCAGCATCCTGACCTGTCTGCATCATTCTTGATGCTTAAATGAAGTATAAACGAATCCTATGGTGTAAGAGTAAGGTAACCAGATTTGTTGGAGCTAAAGGCGGGACACTATGGCGCGTGCGTGTGTGTGTGTGTATATATATATATATATATATATATATATATATATATATATATATATATGACTTACGTGAGTGACAGCACCGCTCCTGCACTGCATTTCACCCTGAGGCGGCTAATCAAACACAAACGTCTCATACGAACTGCGAATATAACGTACGGTACAGTGAATGGGCCGACCAAATTTACCAGGTAGTGAGTATTACAGATTTTATATTAATAAATCGGTATTTCATTGGTTAGGATTATTTCTAATTCATCCTAATTACATAAAAGGTCATGTTATATCTAATGTAATAGTCCATCCATCCACCCATCCATCATCCAATCCTATATTGCCCCATGAGAAGCGTAGGAGCCCGGGGCTCGGCAGTTGGTCCCGACATTTAACCCGCCCCATCCCGACGTTTTCTGGGCAGTGGTACACCCCAACCCTGACATTTTTGGACCTTTTTTTTTTTTTTGGCTCAAACATCCGCTTTTGGTGAGAAACATCGAAAATTCATAGAGAAATCGCTCACCTGAGGTTTAAAATACTCGATCTAGGTACGAGTACCTTCTTACCTGACTGGGTTTTCTAACAGGCTGGCACCAAAGAAAACGAGTTCTATGGGAGGGTAACTATTTTATCCACTCATAAACAGTATTTATTTATTTACTTGGTACGAATTTATATGTAGTACAAGAGTATATTGGTTTTCAAACAGTAATATAGGCATTATAAGCATTGTTTCACTCACTAACTCATCACCATTCATGACCTTTTTTTCCCACATTACCTGATCATCATTTCTGACTGTTTCTTCCTCTAATGCTATGTAAACTTTGTCCTCCACATTGTCATCGATTGGGGAATCACTCTGGCCCTGAATGTCTTTATTGGTCAGGTCACTGGTAACAGGTGAAGTGCCGAGACAATGGCGTGCAGGGGGGGGGGAGAGGTTATGCGGTGTAAGGCATGTCCCTGCTTGGCATCTTGTAGAGGAATAGAAGAAGGTGTCCCGTGTATATGTGCCAAAAATCACTCGCAAAAATTGAAAATTGTGCAAATTAGGGACCTTGCAATGTTGCCGCATTAATTCACGTCTCCGGGATATGATTGCACATCATGTGAGGACGTGAATTCACGTCTCCGGGACGCGGCGGGAAAAGATGAGAGTGAAGGTAATTTTCTAAAAGCGGGACATTTAAGATAATTTGCTGAAAAGGCAGGACATTCTAGTCACAATTAAATAAGCGGGACAGACGTCCAAAAAGCGGGACTGTCCCGCCTAAATGCAGGACTCTGGTCACCTTATGTTAGTCTTAACACCACAGCCGGCCATTAATTTTAGAAAATGATGAACACATAAACGGCGAAACTGAGGTGGGTGCAGTTCATTATGTTTTCTTTGCATTAGTATTTACGGCAAAAAAAAAAAAAAAGTTCAGTTCCTTTGTCCTCCTTCGAAAATGTAGATGAATATAGAACAAATAGCAACATCATGATCAGCAAGAGATGTTATGTTCAACGAAACACCAGGAACTGACAGAACATCTCTAAGGGTTTTAAATGAAGTGAAAAATGAAATATCAAAGCGATAATCCAAATATTCAATGTACTATTCTGAAGTGGTATTTCACCAACTTACTAGAAACTTGCAAATGTAACTATTATTAAAAAAAAAAGAAATAAATTACAGCCTGGAAATTACTGTTCAATTAGCGTCTAATCAGATGTATGTGAGTTGGAACAATAAGTCGAGATGAATTAGTCAAGCATTTAGAACAAAATAATCTCGTCAAAGACACATCATGGCTCCCAGAACAAACGATCATGTCTTAAGAAAATCACCTTGATTTTTCTTTTTTCAATTATATTATTGATGTATATGATAACAGTTATACAGTCAGTGAAATATATCTATTTTCAAAAAGCATTCACTAAAGGTCACCATAATGGACTCCTTCCGATATCTATGGTAGTGGTTCTTAAACTTTTATCCTGTTCACACACCAGACAGTTCTTGCATCCCTACCCAGGTTTCCAGAAAGAGCAATGCTATTCTCACAGGTATCGAATAACAGATCCATCTTGGTTTTTAATATTTATTTACACTTTTACATGGCTGACAATAAAATGATTCACTACAAACAATTATTCTTTCACTTATTCACTGCAACATTGTGTTGTGATAGATAATCCTTGCTGTGCACATTCAGTGACTTTGTTGCTGTTGTTTATTCGCCCTAATGGCAGTGAACCATGGCTTCCTGGTGCTGAACGCTATTCATATGTTGCGTAAAGCATCCAACAGATTTATGCACATAGTTTTGATATGAAACAGACACAGGAATCCAGTTTCATAAAGAAGGTCATCGCAAATGGCACCAATACAACGAAAGCCTTTTTTGCTAGTTCAGGATAGGTTTCCAGTTAAGATGCTCGGCTCCAAATGAATCTCAGCGCACTCCGGTTGGATTGTATGACTGCTGCCCAAATCGATTAGCTCTTCCTTGATGTAAATGTCATCATCAGTATCTTCCAAACTCATCCGGAAATTATGCCAGATCCAGTCATCAAAGACCTGCAGTTCACAGGAAAAGTAGCCACCGGATGAAGTTTGCTGCAACTACAGATGCTTAGTAATATGTGAAACAAAATAAGGAAGCATCTGCCATGACTAGTCCTTCAAAAAAATGATAATTTTAATTAATTTCCATTCCTTATACGTCTAACCCATAAAACAAGTTTTTCTCTGAATGGAGCCAGATACTTGCTTGCAGTTGCATTTGTGAGTCCCTTTCCCTCCAGACAGCGACTGAACTCACTGAGTATTGTGAATAAATTAGCCAAATATGCAAGCACAAACTAACTCATGGGCGGCAAAATGATCAGCGAGGTATTGTCCCTGTCCTTCGAGAAACTAATGAATTTTCGCCTCGCAGTTCAAACACACGAGACAGCACGCAGTCACACGACAGTCACTTCACTTCTTTGTGGTACAAAATTACAGTGTGTTCATGGCCTGTTTCCTTGCAAAGCAACTCAAACAGTCAATAATTCAAAGAATGACCATGAATCATGTTCACAACTTTCATACAAACATCAAAAATAGTCTTTGGGTTTGGGGGCAATGATCTTGCTGCAAGCATGTACTGGTGAAGAGAATGGTGGATAATCTTCATATCAAGGAATTTCTTAGGTCAATAATACAGCGAACGCTGAGCAGATGTCCAACGTGGTTGGTGCCCATTAGTAACATATTAAACCAATCATCTTGAGATGGAGTTTGTGATGTGCGAAAAATTCACGTATCATCATATCATCTATTGCTTGATCAGTTGCCTTCAGTGACTGACAGAAGGTAAAATTTTCTTCTACTCCTTTGTCCTTTATGCAACGGACCAGTACCAGTCACTGACACCAGTCTGACACGTCTGTTGATTCATCCACTTGTAGACTGTTTTTTTTACTGGACTTGCCTTAATATCACCGACTACCTGCTCCAGAATATTGTGACTCATTTCTGGAATTTAGTTATGGATATTATAAAGGAACTTGCAGTTTTTTCTCTGTCTCCTCACAAGAACAAGCTTCACCATTTAGGCACATGGCTTGACCAGTTCCTCGTCCATTACATGGGCTTTATTTGACTTAGCAACTTGGTATGCAACTTGATAAGAAGCAAGTAGCAAAGGATTGCCTAAAAGTGAATATCCACATTTCAACAATGTGCCAGCACAGTCAAACCTTGCTCGGTTGAAAGTCAATGTTGTGATGTCGTTTCCGTATCTGTGCTGCCATGTTTGTTCTGGAAACATTCACAGAGCTTTAATGGCGTCGAATTTGCATTCGAGAACATGATTCTGAACAGGATACTCTGGGAACGTTGTGTACCATCCTTCTCCATAATACATGTGAAGCCATGCTGAACATAATCAGCATTCCACTTTCGATTTTTCGGCATGTTGAAAACATATCAAGAAAAGAAAACAAGTTATGTTTATTGATAATAACCAATAAATAATAAATACATACATCAACAGCAGTTTGTGTCTTTGAGGCCAAAATATGATGGAGTGATGAAATTATATTTTTGTATGCAAGGAAGAAGGAACCATAGGCCAAGAGCCCGCAAACTGTTCCTTCCAAGAAAAAAAAAAAAAAACAATACAAAAGAACCAAATTCAAGATCCGATCATTTCGAGATGCCGGACAAACAACATTTGAAAGACTGGAGATCATAGGAAGCAGGAAATACAGACAGAGGGTGACAGTTCCAGAGTTGACCTGTTGCATAAATGAAGGACTAGGAGTAACGGTTAACTCTTCCATTAGAGAGTTGGACAGAAAAGAGATGAAAGCTTGTTGCTAGACAGGTGCTACGCGCCCATCGTAGAGGTGGATGGATGCAAGCAGATAGTTTCAAGGAGCAGTGTCCATTGAAGTAGCGATAGAAAAGAGATAAAGATGCAACAGTGCGGCAAAGAGACAGAGGTTGAAGGGAGCCAGTAAGAGGAGGAGAGTTAATGAGATGAAAAGCCTTTGACTCCACGCTATTGAGAAGAGCTGTATGTGGGAAGCCTCCCCATAGATGAGAGTTGTACTCTACACAGGGGTGAATAAAACCCGTGTATAATTCAACAACTCTGCAGGGGTAAAGAAGGTATTGAGTTGGCTTAGCACACCTAATCTCTTGGAAGCAGATTTTACAAGAGATGTAATATGATCTTTCCAAGATAAGTCCCGAGTGAATGAAACCCCAAGCATGTTCAAGGATGATGCACATGGAGCTGGATATTATTAACCATTAGTGGGTACACCTGTGAAAGATTTTGTCAGGGTGATAGGTGTAAGAACTGAGTCTTTGATGTATTAAAAACTACGTGGTTATTTTTACCCCAGTCAGAGATACAAGCCAAGTAAGACATTAGGTGTGCCATGGCCTCATCCCTTGTTTGTTGAACTAACTGCTGAGATGGACATTGCAAGAACCGAATGGACAGGTGAAGGGTGGAATCAACAGTGGACAAATGGATGTGGTTAGATGTGCAGCTTAGAAGGTCACTGATGAAGAAAAGGAAGAGAGTTGGTGATAGGACAGAGCCCTAAGGAACACCACTTTTGACTGAACTAGGAGAAGAACAATGGCCGTCTATAAAAGCGGCTGTAGAACGACCGGAAAGAAACGTATAGATGAAGACATAGATAGAAGGATAGAAACCGTAAGAGGGGAGTTTGGAAATTAACTCTTCGAAAGTCTTTGAGATGTCAAGTGCAATTGCAAAGCTTTCACCAAAGTCTCCTAAAGGAGGATGACCAGGAGTCTAAAAGATAGGTGAGAAGATCGCCAATGGAACGTCACTGACGGAACCCATACAGACGATCAGAAAGAAGGCTGTGATAGGAAAGATGCTTTAAAATTTTTCCATTGAGAATTGATGCTGAAACTTTTGAGACACAGGATGTTAAAGCAATTGGACGATAGTTAGAGGGTTAGAGATGGTCACCCTTCTTTGGGACTGACTGAATGAGAGCAAATTTCCAGCAAGAAGGAAAGGTACAAGTTGACAAACAAAGGCAAAAGAGTTTACCTAGGCAGGATGCCAGCACATAAGCACAGTTCTTGAGGACAACAGAAGGGACTCCATGAGTTTCATATGTCTTGCTAGTATTGAAGCCATTAATGGCAGAAAATACATCAGCTGAAGAAATTTTAATGTGAGCATGAGGATGTCAGAGGGGGGAAGAGATGGAGGAACAGCACTGGAATTGTCTAAGGTGGAATTGAAGGAGAAAGTCTGAGTGAAGAGATCTGTTTTATCAGTAGAAAAAGTAGCTACAGAGCCATCAGAGTAGAAAAGAGGAGGAAAGGATGATGAGGTAAAGTTGTTAGAAAGGTTTTCACAAGGTGCCAGAAGGAGAGGGAAGAATTAGAGTTGGAGAGTTGAGAGCATTTAGTAGGGATGAAATTATTTTTAGCTGAGCGAAGAACATACTTAGCGTGATTCTGGGCAGGAACATAAAGATGTGATTCAGGGTGGATTGGCTCAGATACCATTTATAGGCCCTCTCCTTGTTGTTGGACAGCATTAGAACAAGCGTGATTAAACCATGGCTTTCTTGCATTAGTCAAAGGATATGAGAAGGGAATGTATGCTTACATGCCCGAGAGAATAACCTCTGTAATGCGCAAAGCACACTCAGATGGCTTCCGGACATGGAAGCAATAATCATTCCAGGGAAAATTAAAGAAGTACTGCCTGGGGCCTCCCAATCCACAGCTCCAAAGTGCTACAATCGATGTTTCTTTGGAGGGTCCACAGGCTGTACCGGAGCGATAGGACAAGTCAAGTTAATATGGTTGTGAACGAAGGAGCCCAACGGAGAGGAAAGATTAACAGTGTTAGCAGAAGGCTTAGTTGTAAGGAAGAGGTCTAGTATGTTGGAACTCTTTCCAAGGCAGTCAGGAATACGGGTAGGGTGTTGTACAAGCTGCTATAGGTCATTAAGGATAGAAAAGATGTAGGCTTGTTCACCAGGTGGATCAGTGATAGGAGAGGAGAGCCAAAGATGGTGGTGAACATTGGAGATTTCAGAAAAAGGAGAGATGGATAGAATGTGTTCCATCATAGAAGTAAGGTAGTCGAAGAATTTAACATAGTCAGTAGAGTTAGGGGATAACTGTAAGCTACAGTGGAATATATTTAGTCAGAGAATGACAGGAAAGCCGAAGCCAGAACGTAGAGAATTCAGAAGAATCAAGTTCAGGAATGCAAGAGCAAGATAAGTCGTTGCATATATCGGCACAACAGCCACCTCTGGCTTTGAAATGAGTAAAGAGAAAGTAGGAGGATACAGAAAAGAGTTTGCTATCAGTTGCCTCAGACAGATGAGTCTTAGTTAGGAAGAGAAGGTGAGGTTTAGAGGATGAAAGGGGGTGCTCAACAGAGCAAAATTTAGAGGAAAGGTCGTGAATGTTGCAGAAATGAAGAAGAGGTGAGTCAGCCAGTGGTTCCAGGCAACTCGTTGAGTTGTCACAGGGAGAGGAGTGTATGGTGGGGGTATTTATGATCCCCCCCCTCCCCCGGGGACTCCGAGACTTGGTTATTGGTCACCATTTTTCTTTCCTAATTTTGAAAAGGGAAATGTAGTGTGTACTGTTCATGTGGTTTGGTGCTGACAGTTAGAGAAACTTGTATTGGAGAGCATGCTGGCCTACTCTCTGTGTTACTGAGACACTGAAAATGTTCAGCAAAGGAGGATGGTCACGAACTAGTCCCAAGGGCTGATGAAACGGGAGCTCCAGCTCACCCTGTCATCAGCTTTCCACCCACCTTGGAAGTAATGCCCTGCTCAACTGGTGCTACAGTCTACTCCTCATTGCAAATGATTGAAAACACTTAGAAAAGTGAGATGATCTATTCAAGATTACATACGTAAAAACACCCACGAGAGATATAATTTTACCCCATGATAACTCTCCTAGCTGCAGGCACACTTGCACTACATTCAGCAAGCAATGAGAATGGTTCCACTATTACTCATCGACTCTTTATCTGTGCCTGAGCCACACCCCTGCAGCAACCCCACCTCACCCCTAGCACCAACAAGCGCATACTTGTATTTGTCTGCTGGTGCCTGGTGTCCCTTACTCAACATAGCATATGACAAAAGGAAGTATACACAATATTGTAAATTAAACCAGAATTTTGAAACTGCAGAAGAAGTACTCAAAGAACTCCACATTCCAGATGATAATGACACATTTCTGATTAGAATGACAAAAATAAAATCCACTCTTGTATATCAAATGACTTCCTCATAGCTGACATTAAAGTTTCTTCAGCTGATGTATTTTCTGCCATCACAGGCCTCAATACTAACAAGGCATATGGGCCTGATGGAGTCCCTCCAGTTGTCTTCAAGAACTGTGCTTCTCTGCTTACACCCTGCCTAGGAAAACTCTTTTGCCTTTGTCTATCAACTTGTACCTTTCCTTCTTGCTGGAAGTTTGCTCTCATTCAGTCAGTCCCAAAGAAGTGTGACCATCCCCAACCCTCTAACTATCGTCCAACTGCTTTAACATCCTGTGTCTCAAAAGTTTATGAGTCAATTCTCAATAGAAAAATTTTAAAGCATCTTTCCTGTCACAACCTTCTTTCTGATCGTCAGTATGGGTTCCATCAGGGACGCTCCTCTGGCGATCTTCTCACCTACCTTTCAGACTCCTGGTCGTCCTCTTTTCGGGACTTTGAAGAAAGCTTTGCCATTGCACTTGACATCTCAAAGGCTTTCGATCGAGTCTGGCATAAAGCTTAAGTTTCCAAACTGCCCTCTTACGGTTTCTATCCTTCTATCTGTGCCATCACCTATTGCTTTCTTTCTGGTCACTCTATAGCTGTTGTTGTAGACAGCCATCATTCTTCCCCTAGATCTATCATCAGGGTGTTCCTCAGGGCTCTGTCCTATCACCACCTCTCTTCCTTTTATTCGTCATATGCTGAGGACTCCACCCTCTCCATTCGGTTCTTGCAATGTCCATCTCAGCAGTTACTTGAACAAACAAGGGATAAGGCTATGGGACACCTAATGTCTGACTTGACTCGTATCTCTGACTGGGGTAAAAATAACCTGGTTGTTTTTAATGCATCAAACACTCAGTTCTTACACCTATCATCCCGACAAAAGATTCCACAGGTGTTCCCACTAATGTTTAATAATATTCAACTTATTCCTGCATCATCCTTGAACATGCATGGGGTTTCATTTACTTGGGACTTATCTTGGAAAGATCATATTACATCTCTTGTAAAAACTACTTCCAAGAGATCGTGTGTGTTAAGCCGACTCCATTCCTTCTTTACCCTTGCACAACTGTTGACTCTATACAGGGGTTTTATCTGCCCCTGTGTAGAGTGCAACACTCATGTGTGGGGAAGCTTCCCACATACAGCTCTTCTCAATAGCGTGGAGTCAAAGGCTTTTCATCTCATTAACTCTCCTTCTCTTACTGACTCCCTGCGACCTCTGTTCTTTGCTGCACTGTTGCATCTTTATCTCTTTTCTGTCGCTACTTCCATGGTCACTGCTCCTCGGAACTGTCTGCTTGCATTCTTCCACCTCTACGACGGGTGTGTAGCACCCGTCCAGCAATAAGCTTTCATCCCTTTTCTGTCCTACCCTCAAATGCAAGAGTTAACCATTACTCCCAGTCCTTCATTTATGCAATAGGTCAACTCTGGAACTGTCTCCCTCTGTCTGTATTTTCTGCTAGCTATGATCTCCAGTGTTTCAAATGCAGTGTGTCCAGGGATCTTGATATGATCGGATTTTGAATTTGGCTCTCTCTTGTATTTTGTTTTTCTCTTGAAAGGAACAGTTATTGCGGGCTCGTGGCCTTTGGTTCCTTATTCCTAGCATAAAAAAATTTTTGGTATACAGTCTTTAAAATATACAGTATTCTAATGGTAGGTCCCCCTAAAAGAAAAATTATATAAAAAATATTGATAAGTCATAAAGTGTATTCACTCTTAGGATTCTGAAATCCTTTTTTTTTTTTATCACTATAGACCTAATATTAAGGGCGTTTGGGTATGACTCAAACTTTTTTTTTATAGATTTTGACCTGTGACCTTGATATCAAGATCAAGGTCATTCATAATATGCAGATCATGTTCACTCATGACCCATTTTTTTTTCGAGTTTGGCCAAAATCGGCCAAATACTTTCTGATTTAGCACTTTCAGGCATGAGACCATTTTGATTTTCCTCAATATCTCGAAAAGTTTTTGTTGTATTTCAGTATCAATACCTAGGTGCACTGGCATATGTTGATGACTACATTATATCTTGCACTCCCATGGTTATAGACAGTGACAATATACCATGTATTCTTCTCTGTGGTTTCTGGATCATACATACTGGCTTGGAGACAGTAAGCAGCCCATCAAACAGGGCAGTACTCCCAAGGTGGATGGAAAGCTGATGACAGGGAGAGCCTTCTCGTTTCATCAGCCCTCTGGAGTAGCTTCTGACCATCTCCGTTTCTTGAACGTTTAGTATTTCAGTAACACAGAGATTAGGCAAACATATTCTCGTATACAAGTTCCTCTGCCAACACCAAACTGGATGCACATTACACACTACACTTCCTATTCAAAATTTGGAAAATAAAAATTGCATCTTAACCTCTCCGTGGTCAACAGCGTCGAATGAAGTTTAGCCGATAAATGGCCGCAGGCGTTGTTTGAGCTCGGCCTATAGATAACTGCAAAAATTTTTGGGAAGTGAACGAACATTCTGAACTTCTTCACACTGACCTACACTACACTCCCATACACCTCATCAAGCAGTTCAGAGCCTGCTGCTGTGATGAATGGAGTTTCGATTTTTTTGCTCTTGACCTTGCCTACACAAGCACAACTACACCCATTATCTCGACCCAGGCAGAACATATCATCTTTGTCCTCTCTAGCAAAACACACACAACCACTTGTTTACCATTATGAAGTAACACAGGCATATACAAAAAAGACAAGTGAAAAATATATTTTTGTCTTGGTATCTTTACCTATTTGCTCTGGTTTGTTGTAATGGTTTGGATCATTTGATGCAGTGCAACTTGTAGAAAACTGTGAAAACTTTCGGGAAGTCAACGAAAATCTAGGACATGAGACTGACCTTGACTTCACCCTCTCACATATCATCTGTCAGTTCACCACCTGCTGTCGTGACGAGTGGATGTACGATTTTTTCACTCGTGGCAATGGCTAAAAATACATAGTTACACCCATTATCTCGACCCAGACAGAAAATACAATCTTTTTCTTCCCTTGCTAAACACACACAGCCACCCTGTTTAAGAGACAGCAATATATATTGCGAAAATAACAAGGTAAAATGATAAAGTTGAACGTAAAATGATAAAGATGAATATGTTATTAGGGAAAAAAAAAAAAAAAAATCCCCCGTCTGTAAACGTATTTATTTCTGCTTTGTATCTGTATTCATAATAATTTAACTTAGTTCTGAAAATGCATTACTATTCTATTTTTAGCCATGCTCGTAGTGTGCGAGCTCGAAGTTGCGACTCAACTTCCGTATAGCTAATTAGATCTGACCCTCCACTTTATTCTCCCGAGGCAGAGTCTAGCCTTGGAAGACGTGCAGTTTTCTCATTTAGGACTGAAAATTCAACTCTTTCGCTCCCTTTTCCAAGCATGGGCACGACAATAACGTAAAAAATAAATCGGAACTACCATAAACATATTTTATATAAAAAAGGTGAAAAAGTATTCATAATTTTTTTTTTCCAGCTATTCCTAACAGATTATGTACTCGTACTGAAATAATTCGACATCATCACATCTCATATATGTGCAACATTTCAGCACCATTCACATTGTTTTGGGAGGTAAAAAAAATTACAACACCTGCCCAGTTGCATTGCGGCAGTTCCCTGGGCGGCGGATATCGGTTGCCAATATTTCTGCAACTTCTGCGCTCCATTGCAAGCCACAAAATGCATCTAGGAAGCTGGGATTTGCACTATTAGGTGCATCTGAACTTTCTCTTCAATATGGCAAGAAAAAAAATATAAATTTTCGAAACTTCAAAAAATGGCCCCGGCATCGGCCTGGCATGCATGGAAAATTCTGGGCCTTCGGCCACAGAAGGGTTAGCAATGAGCTTTGAAGTCCCGGGAAGGGGGGAACCATAAAAGCCCTCATGTCTCTGATTGGGCATCAAGAAATCAGTTCTTATTTCTTTGAACTTGTCAAAATCTTCTCCAGGTATATCCCCTAATAGTTATACTGTATCCAAGACAAACCTGCATCATCTCTGAACATACTTGGGGTGTCGTTCTCTTGGCATTTATCTTGGAAACAGCATATTACCTCTCTTTTAAAATCAGCTTCCATGAGATTAGGTGTGATTAGCCAAATCCTTGCCTTCTTTACCTTTGCACAGTTGTAGACTTTATACACGGGTCTTATTCACCCCTTCGTAGAGTACAACTCTCTTGTGAGGAGACTACCCACATGCAGCTCTTCTCAACAAGGTGGAGTCAAAGGCTTTTCATATCATTAACTAGGTGGAGAATGGCCATCTCTCCATCTTAAATGCTATGTTTTACCAATATATCACTGTTAAATTTGATGCTAGTCACGAATATGTATAAAAAGACAGCTGAGCGGCACTGTTGTCATATTCTGCCAAGGAGCTATGGAAAATTAGCTGCCAAGGAAGAAAATATGTAATTAAGTACCCAAGTACTTAATGCACTCACATTTTCCATTTCCTTATTATCCAACCTCACTGTGCACTCAGTGACTTCATTTCCCTCGAGAACCAAAACTTCACTTTTTCCTACATTCATCTTTAGTTTCCGTTTCTTACATACCCTTCCAGACTCATTCACCAAACCTTGCAGTTCCTCTTTGTCTTCACTTAACAATACAGTATCATCTGCAAACAACACAACAGGAAGTTTTCAAAAGCTGCGTCCCTTGTTAGGGCTGCTCAAACATCCACTGCCCTATTTTGTACCTCTTTTATAACACCATCCATATACAAAGTGAACAGCCATGGCGACATGGCCTCTGCCATTTTTCAATTAAACATTCAGCTAGAAAAATTTGCTCTGTTCACCGTTCACACACATTGAGGCCCTAGCTCCCTCATGTATATTCTTCAGGGCATTCAACAGCTTCCAACTAAACCATACATTTTTAATTTTTTCCACATTCCTAGTCTATCCATTCTGTCATATGCTTTCTCCAAATCCATGAAGGCAGAATACAACTTTCTTTTCTCCTGAAAATTTTCAACCCAACATCTAAGGATGAATAACTGATCTCACAAGCTTTTTCCTTCCTGAAACCTCACTGTACTTCTCCAAATAATTCCAGTTTTTTTTTTTTCCTGGCCCTACCAGTAAGTATCCTATCACGTACTTTTTCTATTACACTACAAAGGCAAATGCCCCAATGATTATCACACGTTGCTTTCTTCCCCTTCTCCTTTGTTCAGAGAAATACATATACCTGATTTTCATCCTCCGGGTCTCTACCTTCCTCCCAGGCTACTATGCACATCTTCGTTATCCATTCCTCTGCTGTTTCTCCCCCTTGCTTCAAAATTTCACCACACACTCAATCACTTCCAGGGGCTTTCCCAATCTCGACTTTCTTCATTGCTTCAGATACTTCGATCCTATCTATCTCTTCCTCCTATCTCATCTCCACCCTTCTTCCAGCCATTCCCAAGCCATTTATACTCGCCTTACTTTCATTATCTATGTTTAAAAATTTCTTAAAGTGTTTTCTCCATCTGCTCAGGTTTTCTCTCTTCTCCACCAGCAATCTGCCATTTTTATCTTTCACTTCTCTACCACCCTCTATATCACCCTGTCTTACTTTGTTAGCCTCCTTCTAGAACATTTTGTACATTCATATTCCGTCCAAACTCCTCATCCACAAACTTCTTACTATCCTTACGAATCTTTTCACCTCTCTCCTCTTCTTTACATTTAACTCTGTACTCCTTCTCTCAACTTCCTCCATGCTTCTATTTCCTGTCCACTCACTATATGCTTTCTTCTTTTGCGACACAGCTTGTCTCACCTCTTCATGCAACCATGCTGTTCCTTGCTGCCCCTGTCGTCTTCTCTTCACCTCATACGAGTATATGACCTCGCGTGCTGCACAAATTTTTTCTCTAAATACCTTGTACACACCTTCCACCTCCCTCATCTCCTCCAAGTCACATCTATCCAGTTGCTCCTCCACGCCTTTATTATGTTCTAGCATTTTCCCATCTCCTTGCAACCTTTCTACCCTCATTGTATGGACTGCTTCCTCCTTCGATTATGTCCATCTACTGCTCCAACGCATTTATTCCTTGACTCTCACCACCTGAAAGTGATGGTCAGAGAGTTCACATCTTCAGCCTCTGTATGCTGTCATACAGCACATATATTCTTATTCTCTCATTCATACGCACATAACCAATCAATGCCTTTCTTTCATTCAGTTCTCCACCCACCCTTCTCGCCGCTGGCCATGTGGATCATTTTGCATCTAAAAAGTGCATTGGGTATCACCAATCTCATCCCTGCACAAATGTCCGCTACAATGCTACTGTTCTCATCCACTTCTGCAGGCACATTCCATTCACCTACTGCTCCATCCACTTTTACATTCTCTATTTTTCCATTCATATCTCCAATCAAAACCTCTCTCTCACTCCTATCAGACTTTTCCGTGCTTGCTTCTACATTTGCCCAGACCTCTTCTTTCACTCTGCTTGCACGGACTTCTGTTGGCACATATACATATACACAGTCAGCCGCTCTTGAAGTCATATTTTCATTCTTACCCACACAATCCATGAACCAACTGATCCATACTCTCTTATATCCTCCTTCCATCTCTTGCTCACAACAATACATGCACCCTTCACTGCCCTCTCATTCTCATCTACTCTCGCATATATGCCCAATCCATATTGCCACTCTCACTTTCTCACCTCTTAATTTGGACAGCTTCTGCATCCTCAAGCAGTATCCTCAAGTTTTAGTACTTAGACTTATAGGACGATAGACACACCCTCAGGAACTCAGGTCGTAAAACATCGTTAATGACGACTGGATACCTTATTTAGACGAGGTTCATCCTAATCCCTTGGTGTCTTGTTGGTGTTTGATTCACACTAACTTCGTAGGGAGAGAGATAAGGGGGGATCACGTGTCCCAGGTGCCATCACGTTGTGCTGAGTTAAGGAATTCTCTCACTATGCTTGCCACTCAGTGTCACTCAGGTTGGAGGTATTTGAAAGAAGCATTAAAGCGAATAAGTGGATAGTGAGTACTCCTATCTCATATGGATATAAAATCGATAGATAGACAATATAAAGGCAGGCAGACAAACAGATAATCAGTTTCTCTGGAGATTGACCTTGTGTAGTACGAAAGAAAGAAATGAAAAAAAAAAAAAAAAACTTCATGTGTGTGTCTCTCATCCATTTTACCCACTAACCATTATTCGGCTCTTATGGCTTAATCATACCCACCTGATGTACACTCATGATTACTAATCTCTGACCAGGGACGTGTGGCGTGCAGTGTTATGACCGCACACGAGCCACACATTCAAACACAGCCTCCACACTACTGGGCCGGTCAAAGAAATGTAATCAGGTGGTTTGACGCGTACTACTCCACTTACCTCTGATATTGCCATATTTTTATGGTTTCTCTTCCATAATAGAGTAATCTGCGCTTATTGACAAGGGCCAACATTTCTTCAATCTGCAATAGGCTTCTGCCACTAGATGTGGGTATTGGCATCATAAATAATAATCACTTATAAATTAACGGCATTAACTGGCACACATTTTGACCGGAGGGGAATGCAGCTACGAAGTCGCGTAGGAATAGCGCAACCATTCTCTTTGGATGGTAACAGGACTTGTTATCATTAGAAAAAAATGAAAGAAAATCATACGGGAACCGAATGGTAATCGCCCGCCGGAATATGCTGTTGGCCAAGTCCAAGATTTTGGCCATATCTTGATACCTTGAAGGATTTATGTTGATAGCTCAAGCCGTTCATGAGATATAATGGTGCTAAGGGCAGGTGATAAAAACCAGTTGACCTTTGGCGGCCATATTGGTTAACTTGACCTTGACCCCGAGTGCCCATTTTCGAAGTCGTCCAAGATTTTGGCCACCTCTTGATACCCTGAATGTTTCATTTGATAGCTCAAGCCGTTCATGAGATAAAATGGTGCTAAAGGTGGACAATAAAAACTAGCTGACCTTTGGCAGCAATTTTGGTGACGGATTGACCCCGAGTGACCATTTTCGAACCTGTCCAAGATTATGGCTATATCTTGATACCCTGAAGGTTTCATGTTGATAGCTCAAACCATTGATGAGATATAATGGGAACACACACACACACACACACACACACACACACACACACACACACACAGGCGGGCAAGAACATTATCGCTCCGCCTTGGTAAAAGGCGGGTGATAAACATTTACAGTAGTTCAAAGGAGCAAGTAATGGTAAATTTTTGTCAGTGATATAAGTATTATAAAGCATACTTACAATATGTCGCGTGGATACTGGCTGCTGTAGTAGTCGTGGATATTTCTCCGCTATGACCTATCAACAGCTCTGTTAAAGGCTTGCCTAAAGAAATAGGTCTGTGAAACAGATTAATAAAAAAAACAGCATGGATGTCAAATAGCATCACGCACGCATCACACACTAAAAATAACAGTTATTACCAACTTTCATGTGTATTTCTTACAATGCATGTATATTACTTGAAAAACTAATATAAAATGTGGAGCGAAAGTGTTTCAGTGATGCTTAGAAAATTATTCATTGATGCACTAAATCTTTCTGGGACGATGTTTCAGCATACATGATTATGTAGCCTACGCCTGCCACGACTTTGGCTAACTCTCTGGTCAGAGATTAGAAATCATGAGTGTACAATAGAGAGAGAGAGAGAGAGAGAGAGAGAGAGAGAGTTTAATTTTAAATGCTCTACCATGCTTGCATGCGTCGGCCTTTGTCACCTAATGACATGTTGCCCACGATTTTCGATCTCTAGCAGTTTCACTATTCAGTCATTTATCATTGGAGGTCATACTCTGTGACCTCGTCCCAGGTCGTTTTCGGTCTGAATTTCGCAACCCAACCCTAAGTTTTCTCACCTCTCAATATCCGAACTCAATTGTCATCCTACATTCCCTTAACATGCCCATAGCCATTTGAATCTACCCCTTCTCGTCACAACACTATCCATTGAAGTCCCATCCTTCCTTTTCACTCTTCTTTCGAAATCCTAAATGTTCCCCATCCTCAGGCTTGTCATTCAGAGATGCACTACATATTCTTATAACCATTACCATTGTTGTATATTTGAGTCTCCGAATATCCTCTTCCTTTTTCTGCCCTAGTCTCCCTACCGTATCCTCTTCCTTTTTCTGCCCAAGTCTCCCTACCGTACAGCATTACACTCCTAAGACGTGTTACATACAAGAACACTTTAGCACAGATCCTTTTCAATGTCAAGAGAGGCAACAGGTCCCTGACCTTCTTCCATTCACTCCTGAATCAAGCGACTCAGCTAGCTCCAGCCCCACCTTCAGCACATATCATATCCCTGAAATAACAAAACTTAACACTCTGGAGATTCTTCAGCAAGTTCAGTTTTTCCCCACCTCTGCCCCTGCATGCTCTCCCCTACACACCTCACACACGAAATCAACATTATTTCTAAGCCTACCTCTAATACCACTATATCTTTTATGCACCCACTTATCACAAACACTGCACAAGGTGGAGGTACTGTACTTCCCACACCTTTGTGACAAACTGCGCATGGCCACACCTCCCCTCCTTTGGACCCCATTTTATCTGTCCATTTTTCTAAATTGTTCCACCAGAATCTAATCTTCTGTGATTATACTAAATCGTCAGCATACAACACCACCCATGGAAGTTCTATTCTGAAGTCGCGTGAGAGAGCTTCATTTTTTTTTTTTTTTTTTTTTTTTAAGGCGAGTAAGAAGGAACCAAAAGGCTAGGAGCCAGGAAACACTTCCTTCCAAGAAAAAACAAAACAAAACAAAAACAACACAAAAATGAGCCAAATTCAAGATCTGTTCATTTCGAGATGCCTGGACACACTGCGTTTGAAAGACTGGAGATTATAGGAAGTAGGAAATACAAACAGAGGGAGACAGTTCCAGAGTTGACATGTTGCATAAATGAAGGTCTGGGAGTAACGGCTAACTCTTGCATTAGAGAGTTGGACAGAAAAGGGATGAGAGTTTGTTGCTAGACGGGTGGTGGAGGGATGCAAGGAGACAGTTTAGAGTAAAAAATACAAACCTAACTAACCATTTACCAAAGCTAACCAAACTCTGATATGTGTATTTTCAGCCATGTAATATATTCTACATGCACTTCTTACACGTCATTGTTTCATGATTTTTTAAGGGAAAGAATTGTCACACAAGGACGTTGTTGGGCTGTAGGCAGCAGCTTACTGGTTTACCCTTAAATGTGCTAACTGCAGCATTAAGCTGGCTAAAACACAAACTTTCAAACAGTTACCGTTTGAAAAACCTACTGAGAAAATACACTGGTAGTCTGAAATAAGCTAGGAAACATAACTTATTATCCTAACTCCGATATTACTCACCACATCCTCACCATAGAAGTTTTTCTGTACTCGTATTCGTTACGGAAGCGTTTAGTCTTGTAAAATTTTAAGAACAGCCTTGTATTTCACATATATTTTAGTCTGCTAAGGATGATTTGATTCCTGAATTATTCAGTGTTTATAAATGGAAAACCGGTGATCGTGTTTATGAACGTTTACATTTGTTATACGAAAGGGGGGGTCTCTTGTGGCGATTATCCTCCTGTGACATTCCAATACTATTTTACGCCATAACTAGTGACGAACGCCTGGCGTGAACAGCAAATTTATTTATGGTACGAAAAACAGGAATGTCAGGCGCTCACTTTCGTCAGTACTGGCGTTTAGTTTTTGTTGTACAGCAGGAAGAAAGGATATTGGGTTAAATGAAGTTTTATGACTCGATAATAACAGTATTATCCAAAGAATTGACAGTTTCTGATACTCAAAACTTTAAAATTTGATCAACCTTGAGTTTGTCATTTCAAGGTCATTCAAGGTCAATCTTATGGTGCCAACAGAATGTCCATATACGACTTCCTATCTATCTAACTATCTATTGCCAGACGCCTCAATCCCGTTTGGGGTGGCCACAAACAAATCGCCTCCAGGTCGCCCTGTCCCCCGCCATTTCACTGCCCTGCTCCCAACTCACACCCCCCTCTCTCATATACCTCTCCACCCCATCCCTCCATCTCATCCTCGGCCTCCCCCTCCCTCTTCCCCCCTCCACCTCACTCACATACACTCTCTTCGTCAGTCTTTCACCCTCCATCCTCTCCACATGGCCAAACCACCTCAGTGTGTTCCTCATAACGCTTCCTATCACATCCACATCAACACCACAACTCCCCTTTATATCCTCATTCGTCAGCCTGGCTCTCCATGTGACTCCACAGGCTCCTCTTAAATAACTCATTGCCACTGCTCTCACTCTTGACTTGTGTCCTTCCAACAACGTCCAAGCTTCACTTCCGTACGTTAGAGTTGGTATCACAATACTGTCATGTAGTAACTGTTTCACTTCCATGCTCACTTCCCTGTTTCTTATCACTGCTTTCAAAGAACCAGCAACCTTTCTTCCCTGCTGTACCCTTTCAACCACTTCACCCTCCAAACTTCCATCTTTACTCATCACACTACCCAAGTACTTAAACGTACTCACATTTTCCAATTCCTCACCATCCAACCTCGCTGTACATTCACTGACTTCACCTCTGTCAAAGACCATCACTTTACTCTTCCCTACATTCACCTTTAGATTCCGTTTCTTACACACTCTCCCAAACTCATCCACCAAGCCTTGCAGCTCCCCTTCGTCTTCACTCAACAACACTGTATCATCTGCAAACAACAGTACAGGGAATTTCTAAACACTGTCCTCTCTCACCAGGGCCACTCCAACATCCACTACCCTACCTTGTACCTCTTTTATTACCCCATCCATGAACAGATTGAACAACCATGGAGACATGACACATCCCTGTTTCAACACAACTTTCAAAGAGAAAAATTCACTTAGTTCACCATCCACACGGACTGCAGCCTTCGCACCATCGTACATACTCTTCACAGCATTCAACAACTTCCCATCTACTCCACATATTCTTAACACTTTCCACAATCCTTGTCTATCCACCCTGTCACATGCTTTCTCCAAATCCATGAAAGCCGCATACAACTTCTTTCCCTTCTCTAGAAACTTTTCCACTAAAGATCTAAGAATGAATATCTGATCTACACAACCTCTTCCCTTCCTAAAGCCTCCCTATTCTTCTCCAACTAATTTCTCTGTTCTTTCTCTAACTCTGTCAATAAGTATCCTACCATACACTTTTCCTATTATACTAAGAAGACAAATGCCCCTATGATTACCACACACTTCTTTTTCCCCTTTTCCTTTGTACAAGGGAATAATTATACCTGACTTCCAATCCTCCGGGACTCTACCTTCCTCCCAGGCCAATCTGCACATCTTCCACATCCATTCTACTACTATCTCTCCCCCATGCTTCAGCATTTCACCACACACTCCATCAATTCCTGGGGCTTTCCCTGATTTAACTTTCTTCATTGCTTCCACAACTTCTATCCTACCGATTTCTTCCTGTCTTCTCACCTCCCTCCTTCTCTCAGCCATTCCCCAGCCACTTATACTCGCATTACTTCCATCCTCTACGTTCAACAAATCCTTAAAGTGTTCTCTCCATCTGCTCACTTTTTCTCCCTTCTCCTCTAGTAATCTACCATTTTTATCTTTCACTCCCCTGTCTTACTCTTTTCACCTCTTTCCAGAACATTTTCTTACAGTCCCTCCACTTTACACTCAAAATCCTTCCAAATTCCTCATCCACTCTCTTCTTACTCTCTCTTACGAATCTTTTCACCTCTCTCTTTCTTTCTACATATAACTCTCTCTTCCGCCTCTCAACTTCTTCCACGCCCCTATTTCTCATCCATTCATTGTATGCTTTCTTCTTTTGTGCCACAGCCTGTTTCACCTCTTCAGTCCATCACACTGTTCCTTGCACCCCCCTCCGTCTTCTCTTCCTTCCACACACCACATCACATGCTGCACATATTTCTTCTGTAAATATCCTACACACACCTTCCACGTCTCCCATCTGCTCCAATTCATATTTGCCCAGTCGTTCCTCCACTTTTCTCTTATACTCTGCCATTTTCTCATCCTCTTGTAACCTTTCCACTCTCCTTGAAACTACTCCTTCCTCTCGTCTTTCCCTTCTTCTATTCCTCCATATTACTTGAATTCTAATTCTGGCCACCACCAAGTATTGGTCAGAATGTCCACTCCCCGAACCTCTATAAACTCTTGCATCCATTACACATCTTCGCATCCTTTCATCCACACCCACATAATCAATCATTGCCTTCTTTTCATTCAGTTCACCACCCACCCTTCTCATCACTCGCCATGTACACCTGTGGATCATTTTATGCCTGAAGAGGGTACTGGCTATCACCAACCCCCTCCCAGCACAAATGTCCACTAACGCACTCCCATTCTCATCTATCTCAGCAGGCACACCCCGCTCACCAACTATTCCATCCACCTTCACATTCCCAACTTTACCATTCATATCACCAACCAAAAACTATCTCTCATTCCTTCCAAACTTATCCATGCACACTTCTACATTTGTCCAGAACTCTTCTCTCACTATTCTAGCACGATCTTGCGTTGGCGCATACACACACACAATCGCCCACATTTGTATTCCAACTTTCAACTTTACCCACACAGTCCTCGACCCAACTGATCCATACTGTCTTATGCTCCTCTTCCATCTTTTACTCACAACTATACATACTCCTTCCTTTGCCCTCTCATTCTCACCTACTCCTGCACATATACCCCATCCATACTCCCATTCTCTCACAGTTTCTCCTCTCCATTTTGTTTCAGTTATTCCACATACATCCACTTTCGCACCCTCAAGCACCTGGACAATCTCTCTCTCTTTCATCTCATCATTCGCTCCCCTTACATGCCAGGTTCCGATAACCATGTCCTTTGTCCAATCCTTGGTCGTCATCGTTTGGTCAGTCCTTGTCCGAGGCTTATTGTTTGTTTTATTAGTTAGTTGTTTTCCGGGGAGGGACACTAACCCTCCGCCAACCCTTTTAGTAGCCTTTTACGACAAGCAGGGATACTGGGGGAGTATTCTTGAAAACCCCCCCCTACCCCCAGGGGTAGTAACCATCTGCCTCTCACCGTCTGGCTGATTTAAACAGTCAAAATATGTGTGACGATGACTTTGACCTTTCAGGGTCAAAGATTTGGCCAGGGCCAGTGCCAAAGTCAGTGACCTGCCAATCCAATTTTTTTTTTACATCAGTGCTGGCAGAAATTCAGTCATGGTCTGAGTAGTAGCAGTTCTTGATTTGCACTGCCACTGGACACTTCAAATTTGCATAGACATGGTCGAGAAGAGAACCACTGTCTGTGGTAGGCTCTGTCACACACTGATGAATTCCGTGGTAAGACATGAAGGCCAGGATGCTGTCTTTTGGGTTATACAACACGTTAGTATTTAAATCGTCAACTATAAGTGTAGGCTGTCCTATCCAAGGTACTCATGAGTTATAACACGACCTTTAATCGAAGTTTGGACACGGAACAGTATGCCCGGCAGTACAGGGTGATGATTGTGACCTTTTTTCCTTGGAGTTAAACGCAATTGGTTGAATTTCCAGTCCCGGTACACGGCAATCATACATAGAGGTTGAAGGGTGTGTTTGACGAGAACCATAATTCCAGCATGACTTAGGTGATCCTTTGCTGCTCGATTGGCCTATAAGGATTTGTGTCGAATCGGTGCACAAACTCACAATAAAATGTGTGACCTTAGCTTTGACCTTTCAAGGTCACCCAGGATCAACTGTAATGGTGCCAATATAACCCTCATATATGACTTCCTATTAGTGGTTCAGAGTGACCATGTGTCTATTTCTCACCGTTTGCCTCCTATGGCATTTTGAAAATTTTGTTCCAGATGTGGGGCCCCACACCCCCACCCTTACCCTTAGTGGATTTTCACGAAAATCGAAACGCTTACTCAGTTCCACATTTCCAACATGTGTGCAAGGTTTGAAGATGATATGTTCATTGGTTCAAGAGTTTTATCAATGCACAGACTATGTCTCTTCGCCACACTGTTGCATCTTTATTTCTTTTCCATCGCTGCTTCAGTGGTCAGTGCTCCTCTGAACTGTCTGCTTGCATCCCTGCACCATTACGACACGTGCGTTACACCCGGCAAGTCCAGCTCTCTGGTGCAAGAGTTGGCCGTTACTTCCAGATCTTCATTTATGCAAAGGTCAACTCCGGAACGGTCTCCGTCTGTCTGTAATTCCTACTTCCTGTGATCTCCAGTCTTTCAGATGCAATGTGTCCAGGGCTCTCTAAATGAATGGATCTCGAATTAGACTCTTTTATATTGTTTTTGTGTTTTTCTTGGAAGGAACGGTTCGTGGGCTCCTGGCCTTTGGTTCTTTCTTCCTTGCATAAATAAATAAGTAAAATGTAAATAAATAAATAAATGCCGACGATCACATACGCCCCTTCCACAATGAATTACGGGGAGGGTGAATAATGGGCTTAAAACTGATCCCTAATGCACACCGACATTCACGGATGATTAGTCAGCCAAAGATCCTCACACTCTCTCCTGGGAGCGAGCACCCTCCTAAATTGAGATAACCAGTCCAGCCAGACACTTTTAAGCCCCTGCTTTTCTGACTGTCCACTCTTTCACTGGAGAGAGAAGGGGAATGAGAAGGAATGAAACACAAGGGAAGACAACATTTAAGAAACCTGTGAGATACTACAACAGAGACAATAAGTGAGAGAAAGACACACATTTCAAAAAAGAAATTAAACAGACAGAGAAACCATAAATTATAGGGTGCCTTAGATGTGGTACTAAGAAAGAGAGAAAGTGGAATGGAGAAAGAGGAACGGAGGGAGGATGAGAAGGAAAAGGAAGTGAAGTCAGGTAGTAAAGGAAGGAAGTGGAGCAAAGAACGAAGAAGAGGAAGAATAACATTGTGAGGCAGAGGAGAGAGGCATTAAAAGATGAAGAAAAATGGAGGAAGAAAGAGTTGAAGAGAGGAAAAAGAGTAGAAAGAGATCGAAGAGCAATAGAGTGCAGAGAGCAAGGAAAAAGGGATAGCGAATGAAAAGGTATTTGTAGATAGAAAAGTTAGGGTGAGGAGAAGGAAAGAAGGGGTTATTGCAATAAAATATTAACCCAAATCCATGACACAGTTGTTGATTTTTGCTACCTCCAGACTATTTTATTCAGTAAAAGAACAACATATCGAACTGGAGGAGAGGGAGGATTTGATATAAATTTCACTGACTAATTCTCGACAAAAGATGTCACCTAAGATAAATAGTCTGAAGGTAACTGGAATACACCAATGGCGTAGCTTACGTCTCATGATTCAGAGGGATTTAAATTTTTAAAAACTCTATTCCGTAGTTCGAGGAAGAAGAGGTGGAAAATGATGGAAAGAAACGGGAGGAGGCAGGAGAAATGAATGATGAGATTAGATGATGGAAATGCGGAAGAAGGAATGATGGAGGGAGAGACGCCGGGACATGAAGATGGAGAGGAAGTAAGGGACAAGGAAGAGAGGAAAAATGTGGAAGAAGAAGGGAAAGAGGGTGCAAAACGGGAGGAGAGAAAGGAAAAGGAATCAAAAGGAAAGGGCAATGGAAGGAGGAGAAAATCAAAAGAACGAGAGAAAAAAAAAAAAGAAAGAAGGGGAAAAAGTGCAATGAAATAGACGAGGAAAGGGAGAAAGGAAAAAATACTTTTAATTCCTTAGGACGATGACGTTTTTCTGGATCCATGCCATCTTCAGACGATTATATTCAGTTCACGGAAGGAATCTTAAAGCGACGGCGAGATCTAAACACTTTAGTTCGATAAAAGACTCTCACGATAACAAGACAGGACCACAAAAGATGTCATACTGAAAACTATAATCCCTACAGTCACACTAACCCCTCTTCTACCGAGTTAACCCTTTCAAGCCGCTGACGTAATGTTTTTGTTTTTTTCTTGCTGCCTCCACCCAACATTCTTTATTCTAAAGAGAACATTTCTGGTCATCATGGGGTTACTGATGGGTTCAAATTAGATAAGTAGTGTTAAAGCCCCTCCAAAGCTGGAAATAATCGTCTAAGGATAGAAAGAACAAAATAGATAATACGTCATCAGAGTGAAGAAGCCAATTCCTTCGTAGGAAGTCAGATCGAAATATCTGCGACATCGTACACTGAGGATTGACCTACTCAGGCTGAGAACGCCATATATGCAATACTTAGTAACGTCTGCAGACTAGCTATCATGTTTTAATGAGACGTCTTTCGACCTGGAAGGTTTAGATTTATCCTTCATTGTATCCTTCATTGCTGCAGGTCTTTCATAAGTTCAGTATAATCAAATGCAGATACCAATAATACATTGTATGAAGTAGTCATCGTGCTAAAGGAGCTTAGCACCCAGAATCTGCTATGACCCACTATCACCAGATTAAAATCATCTGACGTCAGTTGGAAGAGAGCATTAATTTTATCCCAAAAATGAAACATAGACAGATATGCTTTCCTTTACGAAATCCTTTTGGATATGCAGTGGTTTGTGTCTGTCCTCACGATAATATTATGTCAACAGCCTTAACAAATGTGTGGATTTCTATGATGTTAACCTTGTAGATGTCCGTTTTTTTTTATGTCGATCTGTGTGTGTGTGTGTGTGTGTGTGTGTGTGTGTGTGTGTGTGTGTGTGTGTGTGTGTGTGTGTTTACTTCTTTGTGTGATTAACTCCATCACTACGATTTTGTATACTGAGTTTCATCTTGCTGAAGCTAAACAACTTGATATATTTAGCCAATGAGAGGCTTCGAACAAGTTGTTAGATATAGACTTTGTTAACCACTTCAGTATTTCATTCTGAATAAACTCGCATGGTAGTTACAAAACATAGAAATGAGGTCATCACAATGAAGGGATTATTGCTTGCCGAACAGTCACTTAACATCTGTCGGTTGTTATAAGTATCAGACTATCTTTCTATACCATTGGTTCATAACATTTTTTTCCAGTTCGCAACCCTGTCAAAGCACCAGAGAGTCTTCTAGCGCTAACCTGGTTTCATAAAAGAACAGTACTATTGTAACGGGTATTTAGTAACACATCCCTCATTGCTTTAAATTTTTATAATATTACATAACTGACAACTAAATGATTCATTACAAACAATGATCCATAAATTTATTCATCGCATGTTGTATTTTGAGAAATAAAGCTTGCTGTGCAAAATCGGTGACTTTGTTGCTGCTTTGTTTATTCTCCGTAATGACATTAAACCTTGGCTTCTTGATACAGAGTGCTACTTGCATGTCGTGATGAACATGCAATCAATTTCTGCACATAATTTTGATATAAAAAAGACACGAGAATTCAGTTTCACGAAGATAAATGGTCGCGAATGGCACCAGCACATGTGAGTCTTTCTTGCTAGGTCAAGATATGTTTTCACCCAAGAAGCTCAGAAGTTTTCCAGATGAGATTCAATAAACTCCTTTTGAATTGTATGACAGCTTCTCAGATCGATGAGTTCTTCCTTGATGTCACTGTTTTCATATCTTTATGTTCATCCGGCAAGGGTGCATTATCAGGTATCTTAGGTTTGCGTGTCTTCACACGAAACGTAGCCACTGAATGAAGTTTGTATTATCTGCAGATGCCCAACAATATTTGAAACTATGTCAGGTTAGAAGAAAACATCTGTCCAAAATATTCCATTAAGAGATGAAAAATTATCCATGCTTTCCCTCCTTGCTCGTCTAATCCATAAAGCAATTTTTTTTTCTTTTATGTAGTCAGATTCGCGCATGCAGCTACAGTAATGAGTCCATTTCCCTGCAAAGATCGATTGAGCTCACTGAGTGCTGTGAATTAATTTGGCTATTATATAGCATCTGAACAAATTCAGAGGCATCAAAATATTAAGCCACGTCTTGTTCCTGTCCATGGAGAAACTGCTGAATTTCATCTCGTAATTCAAACAAACGAGATAGGACACGACCACACGACAGCCATCTCTATTCTGTGTAGTACAAAAGCACAGTGTGTTCATGACCCATTTGCTGGCAAGGTAATTGAAATAGAAGACGAATCAAAGCACGATCTCGAATCATGTTCACAACTTTCACGACAACATCCAAAATCTTCCTCTGGTTTGGAGGCAATGATCTTGCTGCAAGCGATGAATACAATGGATGATCTTCACGTCCAGTAATTTTGTATTTTCAATAATCCAGCGAATCTTGGACGGCTGCCCAGCATTAACAGCATGGTGAAATGATGAGCTGGGACAGGCTGTGGCACAAAAGAAAGAAGCATATAGTGAATGGATACTAAGCAGAGGCATGAAGGAAGTCTAATGATGGAATACAGTTATATGGAGAGAAGAAGAGAGAGGTGAAAAGATTAGTAAGAGAGAATAAGACCAGAGTGGACGAGGAGTCTGAAAGGAATTTGAGTGTTAAGTGGAGGGAATGTAAGAAAATGTTCTGGAAGGAGGCAAAGAGAGTAAGACAGGGTGATAAAGAAGGGAGTAGGAAAGTGAAAGATAAAAACGACAGATTGCTACTGGAGAAGGAAGAAAAAGTGAACAGATGGAGAGAACAATTTAAGGAATTGTTAATCATATTGACTGAAAGTAATGCGAGTATAAGTGGCTGAGGAATGGCTTGGAGGAGGAGGGTGGAGAGAAGGGAGGAAGAGATCAGTCAGATGAAAGTAGCTGAAGCTATGAAGAAAGTCAAAATGAGGAAAGTCCCAGGAACTGATGGAGTGTGTGGTGAGATGCTGAAGCATGGGGGACCGATAATAGTAGAAAGGATATGGAAGATGTGCAGATTGGCCTGGAAGGAATGTAGAGCCCCAGAATTTGAAAGTCAGGTATAGTTATTCCCCTATACAAAGGAAGAGGAGAAAAAGAAGTATGTGGCAATCATAGGGGCATTTGTCTTCTCAGTGTAATAGGAAAAATATATTGCAGGATATTTATTGGTGGGGTTAGGGAAATAACAGATTAGTATGTGAAGAAAAGGAAGGTTCTAGGAAGGGAAGAGTTTGGGTAGATCAGATATTCATCCTAAGGTGTATATTGGAAAAGTTTCTTGAGAAGGGAGAGAAGTTGTATATGGCCTTCATGAATTTGGAGAAAGCACATGGCAGTGGATAGACAAGGAATGTGGAAAGTATTAAGAATATATGGGTAAATGGGAGGCTGCTGAATGCCGTGAAGACTAAGTATAAGGGTGCTAAGGCAGTGCATGTGGATAGTGAAGTGAGTGAATTTTTCTATCTGAATGATGGACTGAAACAGGGATGTGTCATGTTTCCATGGTTGTTCAATATATTTATGGATGGTGTTGTAAAAAAGGTACAAGACTTGGCAGCGGATGTTTGAGTGGCCCTAATGAGAGAGGGCAGCTTTTGTAAACTCCCTGTTCTGTTGTTTGCAGATGATACCGTATTGTTTGGTGAAGATGAAAGGGAACTGCAGGGCTGGGTGAATGAGTTTGGAAGAGTGTGTAAGAAATGGAATCTAAAGGCGATTGTAGGGAAGATCAGAGTTGTGGTCTTCGAGAGGAATGAAGTCACTAGTGAGGCTGGATGGTGAGGAAATGGAAAATATAAGTACATTTAACCCGCCCTGTCCCGTCGACGTATGGGTACGTTGCAACGATTTGCATTTGCCAGTCCTGGCGACGTATCGGTACGTCATGCAATTGCAATTTCCATAATTTCGACAATTTTCAAAATTCGCACTTGATTTGCGGTACGTACCCTCGCATGACCTTCCCCTACCTGCCACCAGGCGGGGACACTCGGCGACCCCGCGCGACCCGCACTAGCCCACCACTCGTCCACTCACCTGGTAGCCACGGTCCTGCTCAGACATGGCTAAGAGAGGTCTCTCAGACAGCGAAATTCAAGTCGCCCTGGACACCTTTACCAGCGACAGTGATTCCCCACTGGACGACGAGGATATGGACAAGGATTATGTGCAGCCCGAGGAGGAAGAAACCACCAGCAGTGACGAGGAAGTTCCGTCTCCCAGGAAGCGGCAGTACGTGACTTACCGTGCTGCTAGAGAGGGGCAGGAGGCAAAGAAGGCACGTGCAATATCCTATCCCTATCCCCAGCGTGATTTGGAACCAGAATTCAAGAACGAGGACGAGGATGAGGACGATGATGGAGCCGTGGGACGTGCTGCCACGTGGTATGGACAGGAGGTAATAACACATCGTGGCCCAGAGCGCACACCACGTCGTATGAGCAGGTATGGGCCTAGCATTTTGTTTGGGGAGCTAGGAAGTCAAGTGGAGGGAGTGGGGAGTGAAAGGGAAAGTCCAGGTAGGATTAGGGAAAGTGAGAGTGACGTGAGTGAGTCATTGCTCTCCCTACGTAGTGTGAGGCGGCGTAGTGAATCACGTGGGCCAGTGCGGGTGCGTTCCTTATCACGTGGGGTTGTGAGGGAGGGGGAAAGTGGGGAGGAACCACTCCAAAGCACGTCTTAGGCTCCCCAATATCCCCTAACACGTGGTTGAGCTAGGTTGCGTGAGAGAGCACGTGGTGTTGTAATGGAGGGGGAAGGTGGGGAGGACCCACTCCCCAGCACGTCTTATGCTCCCCAATATCCCCTAACACGTGGTCGAGCTAGGGTGCATGAGAAAGCACGTGGTGTTGTCATGGAGGTGGAAGGTGGGGAGGAACCACTTCCCAGCATGTCTTCTGCTCCCCAATATTCCCCTATTTCATCCCCACAGCCCCCTAATGTTCCTCAAGGCCGTAAGGGTAAGGGAAAGGGAAAGGGTAAAGGCAGAGGGAAGAGGAGTGACAGTGGGGAAGCCCTCCGCACTCCTTCTCCCCCACCTCCCCAACCAGGATCTCCTCCCCACCCAGACGAAGGCGGTGATGGGGCTGATGGGGACGAGGGATTTGTGTCATGGGATTGGGAGGATGGGAGTGATTTTTCTCCCCTCATTCACCCCTTCACTGAGCAGGGGCAATCTGGCTGCATTGCTCCAGGAATTCACCGTAATTCCACCAGGTTGGATTTTTTCCACCTGTTTTTCAGTGAGGCATTTGTTGATCAGATTGTATACCAAACAAACCTGTTTGCAAGCGCCCAGCGCCTAGAAAGTGAAAGATTGGAAACTAGGAGTAGGCATTCTATCATCTATGATTACCCTGTCTCCCTTCCAGAAATGTTCTTATTTTTTGCCCTGGTCCTTTTGATGGGTATTATAAGAAAGAATAGAATTCCTGCTTACTGGACTAGGGACCCTGTTATGTTTACCCCAATATTTGGTCAAGTGATGAGCTGTAATCGGTTTCAACAAATTCTAAGTCGCCTCCATTTCTATGATGCCCATGACCCTGCAAATGCAAACAACACTGATAAAATGAGGCGAATTAGGTTGGTCTTTGATCACCTCAGGCAAACCTTTCGTTCCTCATTCTATCCCTATAGAGACCTCGTCATAGACGAGTCTCGTGTTGTGGAGAGGCAATATTTCATTCAGACAGTATATACCCAGCAAAAGGCACCGTTTTGGGTTCAAGATCTTTGTTATGTGCGACTGTAGGACTGGATACGTGCAAGACATAGTCTTGTACACCGGTGCACAGACAGACATAATAGAAGATCGAAGTATTGGACTGTCGAGAGCAATTGGTACACTAGCCCTCTTCTCGCTCGTTATCTTCACACACATGAAACGGGAGTCTGTGGAACCGTAAAGGTGAACCGGCGTCACATGGCCAAGGTAGGGCGGAAACTTGCAAGGAATGAGGTTGTCTTCTTCAAAGCCAACAACATCCTTGCAACAATGTGGAACCACAACAGAGAAGTAAGCCTCTTGTCCACGGTTCACCGCCCCTTGATGCACCGTACTGATTCAGTAGATTACCGTAGCGAGAGCAGGCGTCGTGTTTGGAAACCTGAGTGTGTTATGGATTACAATATAAACATGCGCCTCGTGGACCAGTCAGACTCCATGATATCGACGGTAGAGTGTGCCAGGACCACGATGAAGTGGTATAAAAAACTGTTCTTTCACTTGCTAGATATCACTGCTTTGAATTGCCACCACCTTCACGCCATGACAACAGGAGTTCAGGAAACATTTGAAGGGTTTGTGAGGGAGCTCACAAGAGAAATCTTTGCAAAGTATGCTGTTGAAAGGCCCCAACATCGCACCTGCACTGCCCATATTGCCCAAACTTCCCAGAGAATATCCGGCCGCCATTTCCCCACTCCTATCCCTCCCCAGCCAAACAGACCTAGGCCCCAACGCAGGTGTCACGTGTGCAGTAATTCCCAGGTGAGACTCACGACACAGAGGAAGGACACCCGCTATGAGTGCGTGCAGTGTGACGTGGGTCTCTGTATTCACCCATGTTTTAGTGAATATCACACGTTGATGCAATTTTAGTATGGTGTGAATGCGAAAGGACGCAGAAATTATGAGGTAAATGCGACAGACAGACGCTCAGTGAA
The DNA here is from genome assembly GCF_032717465.1 of Coenobita brevimanus. Classification (NCBI taxonomy): domain Eukaryota; kingdom Metazoa; phylum Arthropoda; class Malacostraca; order Decapoda; family Coenobitidae; genus Coenobita; species Coenobita brevimanus. Next base: position 32,955,580 of record NC_136958.1, on the reverse strand, counting down.
ATTATCAGTCATGTTGATCTCCATATATTAGTATAAAGTGCATACGGGTAGAACATAAGTGAAAACATTGTATGTAAGTATATAAATCTGCCCTAAGTTGAAACTTACATAGCGAGGGTTTTATGATGCGATATTCTGTCGCTCAGTGCAATAAATACGGCCCGTAATTATATAATTATTATTATTGGAAATTCTTACGCGTATAATACAAGTTCAAATTATTGTAAGTGATGATATATATTCTAAGTCAAATATTCATAGCGTGTGTATAGAGATGCGATTTCCTGAAGCTCAGTTGAACGAATAAGGCACGTATTAGGCAAAATAAAAGTCAGCAAGTGATAAAGTGAATAATTAGTATATAAGTGTGTGAGTGAATTAGTATGTAAGTGTGTGAGTATTATGTTTGTCGAAACATTCCTTGCGAGGGTATTTTCAGGCGATATTCTAACGCTCACTTGAATAAATAATGGCAGTAAGTATGTACAGTGCATTATAGGGGTGTAAACGTGTGTAATGTAAGTGGGAAATTATAAGTGGAGTGAATAAATAAAGTAGATGATGAAACACGAGTGTTTGAGATCGTGGTTGCTACGTGAATATGCACTAGCATATCGCTAAATGCCCTCGTAATGAATGAAAATAATTGAAAACCTTTACAGTGGTGGAGGAAAGGTTTTATGTAAAGGGGAAAATAATTGGAAAGTGATAAAACAATTTGGTATGTTGAAATACGAGTCATAGCGAGTGCGCTTACTAAGCTGATGTGCGCTATACTTATGCTGCATGTCATCATAATGAATGAAAACATCTGAAAACACTTACAAACAATTGTAATTGGTAAAATGTCATTGAAACAGAAGTATACAAGTAGAAAAAATGATAGGCTGACTCATACCAGACACTTAGCATATAGCATGTTACGACTCGGACCAAACTCGCTATGCTCGCACGATGTTACAATGCTTATTTTTCATATATATGTGTCTGAAATCCATTATATTGTTACTGTTATTGTTTATTAGTTCAAATTTAATAAATATAGAGGTGTTGTGTGTTGTTTCTCCCATTATTCCTTACCACAGAAAACGTAAACGCATATCCAGCCCATTAGAGAACACCATACCTGACGGGGGGAACCGCACCTGTACGGACCACTTATAGACCGCGGTAACCACTTTCTTTGTGATTTTCCTTCGTTTCTCGACCTAAGCGGAAGTTTTAGCAAAAAAAAATTTTTTTCCAAAAAGGCTCGGGACTGGGGGATGTCATAGGTGCGGAAAACCTCGGGACGTGACGGGTTAAGTACCAGGGTAATGTAATGAGTAAGAATGGAAACTTAGAGGATACAGTGCTTGAAATCGTTCAACAGGGGAGAAAAATCTCTGGTTCTCTGAAACAGTGATACGAAATATGGAGGTGAACATTGTAGTAAAAATGCAGCAGCATGATGGTGTTGTGATACTAACTATAACATGGGGAAGCAGAGCTTGGACCTTGTTGGAAGGACACAAGTCAAGAGAGAGAGCAGTGGAAATGGGTTATTTGAGAGAAGCATGTGGAGTTACATGGATAGACAGACTGACAAAAGAGGAAGTGAAGAAGCGTTGTGGTGTGGGTGTGGATGAGATAAAAAAAAAAAAAAGTTACGAGAAATATAATGAAGCGGCTTAGCCATAAGGAGCGGATGGAGGGTCACCGTTAACGAGGAAAGTGTTTTTGTGTGTGTGTGTGTGTGTGTGTGTGTGTGTGTCCGACTCTAGTCAAAGGCTTCATGGCCTTTATCTCCGGGGCAGCAGCCTATCCTAAGGCCCAGTAGTCCTCCTACACCTCCACATGTCACCACTTCGGCGCTAACACCCACCGTCCATATTGAACACGTGCTAGGGCTGTCTCATACAGGACTGGTGTATTGGTATTAGAGGGGTACTTTTTCTGACATGTCGGCGGGTCATCTGGTAGATCAGGAAAGTCTACTTTTATGAAATTCAAATCCTTAAACTGTTCCCTACCGCAGCCGGGATTCGAACCTGGGTCCATCAGGACTGCAAGCATCCTCTCTACCGATTCAGCTACCGCCTCCCCCAGTGTGAATGAGATAGAGAGGGGGGAAGGGAAAAGGAGATCGAGGATAAGGAGGGATGGGATGGTGAGGTGTTATGAGGTGTGGGTTTGGGGGAGGGCAACGGAATGGCAGGGCGACATGGAAGCAGTATGTTTCTGACCATCCTTTACGGGTGTCTGGCTATAGATAGGTCCATAGATACTTCATTTTTGTGTGCTGCCTTATTACTCTTCCTCTCTCCCTTCCATTTTCCTTCTCCCCTTCATCATCACCTTCACCATCGTCATTCCACTGCCCCTCCTCCTCGTCCTCCAAATATTTTATCCTGCATCATAAATCTTGCCACCTTCCTTCCTTCCTTCCTTCCCCCTACACTGCTTCATTCTGCCTATCTTTCTGCTCTATTCCCCTCCCCCCCGTCTCTCTTCCCCCTATTGCTCCTCCTGTTCCCTCCTCTTCCTTTCTTCTTCCTTTTCTGCAGTTTTCTCTTCTATTCAGGTTTGAGTTCTTTCTCCTTTTAACTAAAATTGTTTGTCTCGTTTGCCTCCTCGTGTCTCACACTGTCTCTGTGTTTCTCTTGTTTTGTGAGCTGGCCTGCCTGTAAGAGTCTGTGTTCTTTAGTCTCTGTCTCTGTCTCTGTCTCTGTCTCTCTCTCTCTCTCTCTCTCTCTCTCTCCTAACACACCACCCACGTTGCCTTTCTTACAGACAGTATTTTAATATTTAGCCTCAACCCCCACACACATGTATGAACCCTCCTCAGTTAACCCGTCTCTCTTGCTAACCTTATAGACTTCGCCTGGGCTATTTTCTCTCTTCTTGCCATTTTACTCATTCTTTTGTCCCATCTTCAGGTATTCCATGCTTTGATCACTAACTTTGTCCTTTTTCATCCTCTTTCCCCTCTTTTAACATCGTTTTTACTAGTTTTTCCTAAAAACAATTATACTCCTTCCACAGTTATTGTCATTTCTACCTTTCGTTTATACTTTGCGTCCTTCGTGCCTTTCTACATTTTTATTCTTTGAAATATTTTCGTGGTTATGTACCTAGGTATTTTCATCCACCAGCCTCCTTTCTGTGGTCCTTTTTTATGACTTCCTTTGCTTGGGCTATTACTTGTGTTCTTGCCACACACTTTTACAATGCATTGTTTTTTTAGTTAATTTTTTGAAGATTTCTCTCTGCTCATATACTTTACAATTTACCATCTCTTTTGTTCTGCACTTTTTCCTCCAAATTTTTCTTGTTTTTTCAACTACCCCTCTATTCATTTCTTGTAGTTCCTGTTATAGTTTTCCTTTTATAAACTTTTTTCTGGTCATTCATTTAACAACTTTTATGTAGACTCACTTATTTGTTCTGTCTCCTTATCAGCCTTCTTCTTCTTTTTTTTTTTTTTTTTTTTTTTTACCAATGATTTTTCGCAGCACTTTATTCTGGTAATACATTTAGCTATTTTCGTACTGAAGTCACGCTTTGTCTTTCTTCCACACATTTTGCTTGTTTTATTTGGTCCTTTGTAAGAATATATATTTTGAACTCCTTTCTCTTGTTCTGAATATCACCATTTACGTCTACCTACATCTTGTCAGTCCTTTATTCTCCTAATATATATTTTTTGCTTGTTTCTTAGATCGGGTACTTTGTTCCTGCCACTCCCTTTTTATATCTTTAGTCAGGTCATCTTTGCTTTTCTATTTTCTAAAATTTTGTTTTAATAATCTAATTTTCAACTCCTTTTTCACTGGATGCAGTTTTCTCCATTTTTTCACAGTAGGTTCTTTCTATTTTTTTTTTTTTTTTATGTGTCCGACTCTGGGCAATGGCTTCAGGGCCTATATCTCAGGGGCAGTAGCCTATCCCAAGGCCCAGCAGTCCTCCTACACCTCCACATGTCACCATTTCGGCGCTAACACCCACCATCCATACTGAATACATGCTAGGGCTGTCTCATACAGGACCGGTGTATTGGTATTAGCGGGGGTATTTTTACGACATGTCGGCGGGTCATCCGGTAGATCAGGAAAGTCTGCCTTTTATGAAATTCAAATCCTTAAACTGTTCCCTGCCCCAGCCGGGATTCGAACCTGGGTCCATCAGGACTACAGGCCGCCTCTCTACCGATTCAGCCACGCCTCATGTAAGTACACTCTTTAAGCAACAGTTTTCCTCACCACACATCTTTCATGAATCTCTACATTTCTTAGTCCACCTACCCTGCTGAGTCCAAAACCTTCCATCACGTTCTTATTTCTGCTGATCTGATCTATTATTAACAGATGAACTAGGGTTCATGGGATTACTGCTTAAATATAGATAAATAGACAGATAGATAGATAGATAGATAGACAGATAGATAGATTGATAAATAGGTAGATAGACAGATAGATAAGTAGGTAGATAGACAGATAAATAGATTGATTGATCAATTGACTGATAGATATATACCCACTGCTACCTGGCGCGTCCACAGGTGGTGGATAGGGGAATGCTTCGTAGATATACCGTTGATATACGAGGTAGGCTACCATCTTAGACGGCGTGGACCATGAGACCTATGGCTATACTGGGCTCCATCAAATATACTGAATACCGAGGTGCAAAAATTACATCCCACAAGAATCTATGTGGCAGGAAGGTGATATTATGTCACAGTCCCCAGTACCAATCATGAATTCTAATGGTAATGATTATAATGGCATTCCTGTTTGATCACTGTCACCTAGAGGTCCAAACTGCACTGCCTCCTGTGCGTCAGGGCAATGTGCCACTAAAAATGAGTAGGTGCCTTCATAGCAAATCAAAGACTGGGATAATAAAAAAAAATGAAATTCATGAAAACCTACTTGTACAATTTAACCCGTCACGTCCCGAGCTATTTCGTACCTCCGACACCCCCCAATCCCGAGCTATTTTGGAAATTTTTTTTTTTGGCTAAAACTTCCGCTTTTGGTGAGAAACATCGAAAATTCATAGAGAAATCGCTCACCTGAAGTTTAAAATACTCGATATAGGTAGCAGTACCTCCTTACCTTACTGGGTTTTCTATCAGGCTGGCTCCAAAGAAAACGAGTTCTATGGGAGGGTAACTATTCCACACCACTCATAAATGGTATTTATTTATTTGGTACGAAATTATATGTAGTACGAGAGTATATTGGTTTTCAAACAGTAATATAGGCATTATAAGCATTGTTTCACTCACTAACTGATCAACATACCTGACCTTTTTTTGGCAACATTACCTGATCATCATTTCTGACTGTTTCTTCCTCTAATGCTATGTAAACTTTGTCCTCCACATTGTCATCGATTGGGGAATCACTCTGGCCCTGAATGTCTTTATTGGTCAGGTCACTGGTAACAGGTGAATTGCTGAGACAATGGCATGGGGGGGGGAGGTTATGCGGTGTAAGGCATTGTCCCTGCCTGGCATTTTGTAAAGGAATAGAGGAAGGTGTCCCGTGTATATATACCAAAAATCATGCACAAAAAATTGAAAATTGTGCAAGTTATGAACCTTACAATTGAGCAACGTATCAGTATGTCGACGGGACTAACTGTGACAAAACATTACGACGTACCCATATGTCGATGGGATGCCTCAGGTTAAGGAGCCTATCAGAAGATTACTAACTAATTAGAAAACATTAGTTGGGATATTGTAGATCTGATCGACATCCCCAGAAAAGAATAAAAATTACTTCAGCTCTAAGACAGCAACCACCTATTATACTACAGAGAAAGGCAGAATGAAAGAGTTATTGGTGTAGGGTTTGCAAATTAACAGAAATCCTGCAGAGAACATTGATTCAGCAGTGCATCTGACAGAATAAGCATGGATTGAAATTTGACTATGCAAAAGATACACCCCAAAAGTTATGCAAATATATGTACCCACTTCTCAAGGTTCAGATGAAGAAACAGAAACAATCTATGACAACATCTACCAGATTATGGAAGAAGAAAATTCTGAGTAGGAGAGAGGAAATTTTTGCTGAAATGTTTAACATGAGAATAATTGACATTCTTCCATGAAAGAACAGGGAGAAAATGGACTTTGAGAAGTCCAAATGGAGAAACAATGAATTAAATCAATTTCATTATAGCAATTGAGAACACAATAATTATTTTCACAGTTATAAACATAGTAAATATCGGAAGTAAGCATACTTTAGAATGGTAGGTTGCACTGCCAGATTCAATTTCAGAAGAGAGAGAAACTACAAATAAAAACGTACGTTCAATAAAAGCAAGCAAAAACAAAGCTGCATTTCAGTTATATATAAAGAACGTATTTCAGGCTCTACGTTATGGTGAGTGTGACACTGATGAGTTAAATGATAGACAAACCAAAGCGTTTAACGAATTAGCAGAGGTAGTAGCAAAAGCTAATACAATGAAAGCCAACAAGTATTTGAAAATTAGTCGCAAGCTTATGAACAGAAGAGATGAAAGTAAAAAATAAAAAAGTGAAATAGAAAGAGTATAATTAAATATCAAGATGAGACCTAAAGAAGGGAAACGGAAAAAAACGAGATCAAAGAAACAAAAAGGAAAAACTCTGAAACAGGTCAAAGGCAAATTGGCAGTAGGAAAGCAACAAATTATATCACTGAAAGACAAAATTGGTGAAGTCATTAAATACAAAGAGAACATGGTGAAAAAAGTTGAGAAATTTTACAATGAAATGTATGCATCAAAGACATCTGTAGCAGTACCCAACTTTTCACTTGACACTAGTTAAATACTTGAGATAACACCAGATGAAGTATACATTTCTCTTAAAAGTATGAAAAGAATAAATGCCCCAGGAGAAGATGGAATAGTGGCAGATTTATTGTCGGATGCAGGAGAAGTTCAAGATAGGCTCGTCCACTTATTTACTCTATGTATTAAGAAAAATAAAATCCTCAGAACATGGTGTTTTTTTCATGCAAGAAAGAAGGAACCAAACACTAGGAGCCCGAAAACAGTTCCTTCCAATAAAAAACAAAAAACAATACAAAAGAGAGCCAAATTCAAGATCCATTCATATCGAGATGCCTGGACACACCGTGCTTGAAACACTGGAGATCATAGGAAGTAGGAAATACAGACAGAGGATCATAGGAAGTAGGAAATACAGACAGAGGAAGACAGTTCCAGAGTTGACCTGTTGCATGAATGAAGAACTGGGAGTAATGGTTAACTCTTGCATTAGAGAATTGGACAGAAATGGGATGAGAGTTTGTTGCTAGACGTGTGCTACACGCCTGTCGTAGTGGTGGAGGGATGCAAGCAGACAGTTCAGAGGAGGAGTGACCATGGATGTAATGATAGAAAAGAGATAAAGATTCAACAGTGCTGCGGAGACACAGATGTTGAAGGGAGCCAGTAAGAGGAGGAGAGTTAATGAGACTCCACCTTATTGAAAAGAGCTGCATGTGGGGAGCCTCCCCACACATGAGAGTTGTACTCTAAACAGGGGCAAATAAAACCCATGTATAAAGTCAACAACTGTGCCGGGGTAAAGAAGGTACAGAGTCGGCTTAGCACAAGTAATCTCTTGGAAGCAGATTTTACAAGAGATGCAATATGATCTTTCCAAGATAAGTCCCGAGTGAATGAAATCCCAAGCATGTTCATGGATAATGCAGGAATAAGCTGAATATTATTAAACATTAGTGGGTATTCCTGTGGAAGATTGTGTCGGGTTGATAGGTGTAAAAACAGTTTTTGATGCATTAAAAACATCCATCCATCAATCATCCAATCCTACATTGCCCCATGAGGAGCATAGGAGCCTGGGGCTAAGCAGTTGGTCCCGGCATTTAAGATGAGAGTGAATTAAGAACAAGAACATTATTTTTACCCCATTCAGAGATACGAGCCAAGTCAGACATTAGGTGTGTCATAGACTCATCCCTTGTTTATTGAAGTAACTGCTGAGATGGATGTTGCAGGAACCGAATGGAAAGGTGAAGGGTGGAATCATCAGTGTACGAGTGGTTAGGCTTAGATGTACAGCTTAGAAGGTCATTGATGAATAAAAGGAAGAGCGTTGGTGATAGGACAGAACCTAAGGAACACAGTGTTGATAGATCTAGGTGAAGAACGATGGCCGTCTACAACAGCAGCTATAGAACGAACAGAAAGGAATCTATAGATGATGGCAAAGATAGAAGGATAGAAACCATAAGAGAGTACTTTGGAAATTAAAGATTTATGCCAGACTCAATCGAAAGCCTTTGAGATGTCAAGTGCAATGGCAAAGCTTTCGCCAAAGTCCCGAAAGGAGGATGACCAGGAGTCTGAAAGGTAGGTGAGAAGATCGCCAGTGGAGCGTCCCTGATGGAACCCATACTGACGATCAGAAAGAAGGTTGTGATACGAAAGATGCCTTAAAATTTTTCTGTCAGGAATTGACTCGAAAACTTTTGAGACACAGGATGTTAAAGCAAATGGACGATAGAGGGTTGGGAATGGTCACACTTCTTTGGGACTGGCTGAATGAGAGCAAATTTCCAGCAAGAAGGAAAGGTACAAGTTGACAGACAGAGGCAAAAGAGTTTACTGGAGCAGGGTGTAAGCACAGAAGCACAGTTCCATCGACCCTCCCCCAGCTGGAAATCACTGTTTTTTAACCCCTTAACTTTGAATTCGCCCGGGCTTTCAAGTGGTGGCTTGTATCATCTATCAATACTGCCAATGTCCAACACTAGTCAGCACTCCTAATCTCATCTGTACTCCCATCCATTGTTGATAATTTAGCCATTTCTCCCCGTTCTTGACTCCCCTCCCTACCTCCCCTCCATTACCCTCTCCTCTCGCCTGCCTGGCCATGCTACACTAAGTAAATCTTCCCTGGAATTTTCCTCTGATTTCATCCATTGAAATAAGCCCTATGCCCTATTCTTATACCAAATAATGTATACAAAAAAGAAATAAGGTAAGTGAGAGTGCCATACACCTGGAATTGGCTAATTATCACCAGACAACACCTCATGTGCACTCGTTCGCTAATTTTCGCTGTTTATTTCCCCTTGAAATATGCCGTATAATCTATTCTCATAATAAAAATATATATAAGAAAGGAAGGGAGAAGCCTAAGTGATAATTACATTCACCTGGAATTACCTAATTATTGCAGGCCACCACATTGCATTCTGCGCTAAGTAAATCTTCCCTGGAATTTTCCACTGATTTCATCCATTGAAATAAGCCCTATGCCCTATTCTTATACCAATCAGTATATACAAAAAAGAATTAAGGTAAGTAATAGTGCCATACACCTGCAATTGGCTAATTATCACCTGGCAACACCTCATGTGCACTCGTTTGCTAATTTTCGCTGTTTATTTTCCCGTGAAATATGCCATATAATCTATTCTCGTAATAAAAATATATATAAGGAGGGAAGGGAGAAGCCTAAGTGATATTTACATTCACCTGGAACTACCTAATTTATTATGTATTGTCTAGATTTCCTGCCAATCATTCATAACTATATATTAGCAGATGTCACAAGGCTGACATTGGCAGTATTGCACTCCCCCTAAGCAGGCCACCAATATCAGTTTACTGTCGTCTTTCAAGGTGAAAGTACGTCGGATTCGCGCCTGTCAAATTCCGCCACTTTTTAGCCCCATGCAAAGGGCCCTGTGACCTCTACCCCCTACTAAACCTAGTGTGGAAAGAGGTAAAGGGCTGACTGCTGTGGAGCGTGAAATGATACAGAGTGACTACGATCTTTCTGGTGAGTAAAACAGTGCAAGTGGAAATGTAAATGAAGTGTAAATAATGTGTAAACAGCAAGTGAAAGCAATGAATGTAAATATAAGTGAACACTGGAACATAGTTTTATAAGTTACTGCAAATGACAGTGCATAACACAGTGTAAATAAAATAGAAATGTAAATAAAATAATGAAAATAGAAATGTAAATGAGTAGTATTATACTAATACGAATATATATACTAGGAGTAATGAAAGTGAAAGTTTCACTCTAGCATGTATGAATACTATGAGTTATGAAAGTGAAGGTGAAAATGACATTCACTCTCAACGCTAGTATACAGGATGAGAAAGTGAATGCTACGTATATTACTGAAAGAGAAATTGAATGCCTACAGTGACAATAAACTTCTATTACTGAAGGAAACTTATGGATAAAGACTGTAGATATATATATATGTGTTATATAGTAACAGAAAGATAAAGTGTGAGGGGTTTTATGGATAATAAATGACAGAACACCAACGGCGAAAGATCGCAAGTGGGAAGGTCATACGCGCTCGTAATTTTCATTGCTTTCACAGTGTTTTTTTTTTGGAGTATGGATTCCAAACTATTTGAGAATCATAGAATACTGTTTCTAGTGATAATATCAGGCTGTGGTAATCATATTATGGGTTGTTGGGAAGTGTAAAGTGGAGACTTCGTTATCCAATTTCAGAGGTCTCCACAATTCCTACAGTACTCGATGAATGCTCAACAAACATTCCAGGAGAAAGCTGAAGATATGTGCCATATGCATATATAATTATAATATTCTAGGACTAATAACTGATTTTTGGCAAATATTTTTAGAGTGTCTGTCGGAGCGCAAATTTGCCCGAGGGACACGCAAGTCAAACAAGCCCGGGATTTAGAGGTTAAATCAAGGCTTTCTTGCATTAGTCAAAGGATATGAGAAGGGAATGTATGCTTCCATGCCCGAGAGAATAACCTCCGTAATGTGCAAGGCACACTCAGATGGCTCCCTACCATGGAAGCAACAATCATTCCATGGGAAATCAAAGAAGTACTGCCTGAGGGTCTCCCAATTTGCAGCTCCAAAGTGCCACAGACGACATTTCTTTGGAGGGTCCGCAGGCTGTACTGGAGTGATAGGACAGGTTAAGGTAATATGGCTGTGATCAGAAAAGCCCAACAGAGAGGAAAGATTAACAGTGTAAGAAGGATTAGTTGTAAAGAAGAGGTCAAGTATGTTGGAGCTCTCCCCAAGGCGATCAGCGATACGGGTAGGATGCTGTACAAGCTGCTGTAGGTCATTAAGGATCGAAAAGATGTAGGCTTGTTCACCAGGTGGATCAATGAAAGGAGAGGAGAGCCAAAGGTGGTGGTGAACATTGAAATCTCCGAGAATGGAGATTTCAGAGAAAGCAGAAATGGATAAAATGTGTTCCATCATAGAAGTAAGAGAGTCGAAGAATTTTTCATAGTCAGTAGAATTAGGAGATAAGTAAGCAGCGTAGATATATTTTGTCAGAGAATGACAAGAAAGCCAAAGCCAGAGAGTGGATAATTCAGAAGAATCAAGTTCAGGAACATGAGAGCAAGATAAATCGTTGCGTACATAGGCACAACAGCCACCTTTGGCTTTGAAATGAGTATAGAAAAAGTAGGAAAAGAGTTTGCTGTGAGTTGCCTCAGACAGCTAAGTCTCTGTCAAGAAGAGAAGGTGAGGCTTAGAGGAGGAGAGGTGGTGTTCGACAGAGAGAAAGTTAGAGGAAAGGCCGTGAATGTTGCAGAAATGAAGAAGTGAGTCAGGCAGTGGTTCCAGGCATCTCTCAAGAGTCGTCACCGGAAGAGGGGCAGATGGTGGGGGAATTTATGGTCCCCCCTCCCCGTGGACTCCGAGGCATGATTGACTGACGTCATTTTTCTTTTTTAAATGTAATGCTGCAGTTCATTTCCTGTACAAGAGTGGCGAATCGTAAGATTTTAGTAACTACTGACCTATTTGACTGTCAGTTATTTACAAACCTGTCGCTAAAATCCTTACAAACAGAATAACGAAAAATTTCCAAGAATATAAACCGCATGAGCAGGCACGATTCTGAAGCAAGTATTCAACTACTGATCATCTACACACAGTAACTCAGCTAACTGAGAAAACTGCAGACAGTAATAAACCATTGCATAGTTTTTTTTTTTTTTTCGATTATGAAGAGGCTTTCGATTAAGTGGAGCACATAACAATTATAAATTCACTGCAGGAACAAGGAGTAAATGAGAACCTTGTAAAACTGTTCAAAAACATATACAGAGGAAAATGCTAATGTTGAGTAACATTGACTCAGAAAACATTAAGATCGAAAAAGGTATGCTCGTCAGGAAATATAATTTCACGAATATTATTTACAGCATGCCATGAAGGCATTTTCAGAAACTTAGAACGGGAGAACAAAGAACAAACATCAACCCGTGGATTGTGCAATTACCTTTTTTTATCCTACCCTGTGGTACGCAAAAAATGAGAAGTTTGTTTTTTATTTTTAGTTTTTGTTTATTATATACTTGAAGATAAACATCCAGGGCATCATTTAGTGAAAAAAAAATCTCTCTCTTCATCTTTGCGCAGGCCCATGCGTAAAATTACATTGGGGAGTGGTGAAAAAAATTGTAAAAAAAAAAAAAAATGTTTTATCATAAACTTTAGGATAAACATCCAGGGCAACATCTGGTGAAAAGAAATAATCTGTGTGTGTGTGTGTGTGTGTGTGTGTGTGTGTGTGTGTGTAGTGCCATGCATAACTTTGTGTAGGGGTGGAGTAGTTAGCAGTGATGCACGGCCAGCACAACCAGAGTTGTGGCTCGGAACGCGACACTACCCAGCCTGAGCTGTGGCTCGCTTCAGGGGTTAATGGAGAATAGATAAACCATTTCAGATTGGCTGATGACATTGTCCTAACCTCAGAAACAACTGAATCATTGCAAGAAATAGCAAATGACCCAAATAGAGAAAGTCTCAAAGAAAGACTAAAGGTGAACCAGAGTAATACTAAAATAATATTTAATCCAAATACATTAAAGAGTGTCTTCAAAATAAACATTCTTGAAGTAATTGAGGACTACAACTACTTGAGACAAATACTAAAACTAAAACCATGGTAGTGTAGTTAAAAGGCGCATTACAATTGGCTGGAAATCTTTTTGTAAACATAGAGACATCATGGAAAGTAGCTTGGCATTATGCATGAAGCTATGACACACGGTTGGAAGACCTGGAAACTGATATAATCGATGGAAAACCAGCTAATCTGTTCTCAAAGAGCAATGGAAGTCAGTGTTGGGAATATCACTGAAAGACGGGAAGAGATCAACTTGGGTGGGAGAGCAAACCAAAATCAAAGATATTATAAAAGTTATAAAAGTACAGAAATGGAAGTGGGCAGGTCATGCATCAAAAATAAAGGATAACCGTTGGAGCAGGAGGCTGGCTGACTGGATACCAAGATATTGCGAGTGCAGCAGAAATAGGACAGAAAGGTGGTGGAGACATAAGATAGAGAAGTTTGCATGCAAAGCCTGGCAGAAACTCAGTCAATGAAAATGAGGAACAAGGTTTGGGGAGACCCTTTACTCATCAGTGCAATGGCTGATTATATATATATATATATATATATATATATATATATATATATATATATATATATATATATATATATATATATATATATATATATATTCTGCTGTTTGCAGAATCATTTAATTTTATATAATAAGTAAAACAACCGATCAGAATATCACATAATCCTGACCATATTGCCTATATCTTGGACATATTCCTGAAAAATAATCCTGATCAATACAGGATAGAAGTACTGTCCCAGTTTGGATCCTCAGATCACAATCTCTTCAAAGCCTCATTAGTCAGATGCCCCAAACCTCCCTGTTCTGAACCAGTCAGGGTGACCAGATAGCACTTTCACAGGCCAGACTGGAATAGCTTCAGATATTATCTTGCTGATATTCCATGCCAGTCTTTCTTCTCTAGTGACATAAATTCTACCCCATCGCACAATTATGACTTAATACAAACTGGCATGGAGTTGCTCATACCCAGTCAACAGTTCACTATACAGTATGATCGGATTCCCCAAAATGGTTTGACAGCAATTGTGCCAAAGGAACGACCCAGAAGTCACTAGCATATAACTTGTATTTAAGAGTAAAATCACCTGAATCGCTCAGTCAATTTAATCCCCACCGTGCTAATTCCTATCAACCTATTACCTTCCCTGAGTCATTTTGGGAGGACTTTTTTTTTAAAATATTAAATTGATTTTTTTTTCATGAGATCAAGTGTTTCTGGCCTCGAACTCTTCATCACTCTCGTCTTTTTGTAACTTATGCCTCTTGGGTGGGTGTAAGGATGGCAGTAAGTCGCTAGCACCTTGGGAGGTAGACGGGTGTGAATCTGCCATTGCTAGGCTACAAACGAGAAATTAATTACTAAATATGCGGTATTTGGCAACTACGGTGTGGCAGGGATTGGCAACAGCTCCTAAAGACGTAGAGGGAGACTCAATGTTCCCATGGAAACCAATGACGCTTCCTCTCACTTGAAATTATGGCACAGAGACCCATCGCCTCATATGAGGTGATCAGCACTGGCAGGGATGACCTGCATATCTTAATTACTAAATATGCAGTAATTCGCAACTGCAGTACGGTAGGGTCTGGCAACAGCTCTGATGGAGTAGAGGGAGAGTCAACGTTCCCATGGAAACCACTGACACTTCCTCAAGCTTGAAATTATGGCGCGGAGACCCATCGCCTCATACGAGGCAATCAGAGTGGCCAGGGGTGGCCAACATATCACCTCATATGAGGCGATGAGTGAGGCTGGGGTTAAAAATGCTACAAACTCTGCAAAAGCAGTAATAAATTTTGCTACAACAAACTTTCTTAACAACCAAGTATCCAGACCATTATATAATCCTGATGGCAACAGAATTCTCTGGTCAACTCTTACTTCTTTCAGTAATAACATTAACAAGTCATCACATATTTCCCCCTTAATATCATCTGACAGTAAAAGTATAAATGGCTCATGTGGAAAGGAAACATCCTTGTCAGTACATTTGCCAGAAATTACACCTTAGAGGACTTCAGCCATAATGCTCCTGTACTAGAACTTGACTTTCCCGAAATTGATCTAATTGAGATACATAATACATCAGTAAAATCTACTCTACACAATTTGCCATTCAACAAAGCTCCAAGTTCGGATGGAATTTGTCCAATTGTTTTGGAAAAATGTCCCCAGACACTCTCCTGTTCTAGCTAAATTATTCAGACTATGCATTCATACTTATTCATTCCCTAAGCCATGAAAAAAAAATATATATATATCCACCCAAATCCGAAGAAAGGAAGTTCCTCTGACCCCTCTGATTACAGACCAAAAGCAATCATTGCTTCTCTTGGTAAAGTATTTGAGACTAAGTACATTGTTAAACATCTTGAATCCAACAACTTAAATGGCGATTGACTGTATGGTTTTTGCCATGATAGATCTACTCTTGATATACCCAATGTCCTGGCTCATACTAATCATCAGTCAATTGACTTGCATGGAGAAACTTACTCCCCTTGATATTTCTTAGGCTTTTGATAGAGTGTGGCACTGTTCCCTGCCATTCAAACTCCCTTGCTATGGCCTATCATCTTTTGTTCCTCTGACTACCTCATACCTCAGCTATAGAAAGATAAAATAAGATTATGTATATTCCAATCTTCACTTGATGAATGTTGGCATGCCACAAGGATCAGTTTTGGCTCCAACCTTATTCCTAATTCATATTAATGATCTCTTACTTGTCACCTATAATGCCGTTCATTAATATGCAGATGACTCAACATTTCACCGTTCATTCACACTTTAACACCCATTCACAAAGTTAGTATCTCTAACTCACAACTCAGTAAAGCAATCTCCATAAATCAAAACTTATCTAAGGTCACTGAATGTGGATAAAATAACATTGTATCATTTAACATTAGGAAAAATATATACAAATTACTAATGGACAGATACTTGCTGATTCCTATTTTACTGTCAATGGTACTAATATTCCTATCTCTAAAAGTATTGAAATTCTCGGTGTTTCACCTAACAATGCCCCCTGCTTGACCTCCCATGGTAGATCACTTGCTAAAACCGCTGAAGAGAAACTTGGATTATTGTAGAGTCTATAAATTCTTCACTGACGAGCAGGTAGCTATAATTTACAAAAGGCATGTGTGCTTTTAGCTGGAATTGTAACAATATTGATGTCAAGTTGAATGTAGTTTGCTCAGGAGTGTATAAATTGTTCAGTTTGTACACATTGTACCGTTGTTGCAAGCGACACTTCTGAGACGGATTTTTGAAGTAAACAGTCTGTAGTTGCTCTCTCTCTCTCCTTCCACTTACTATGGCCTTGTGACATCACAATACAATGCTATCGAAACATGGTGGCAACGGCAATGGCAGATTAACTTCTAGGGGCAAGAATGATCGTCAAGAGGTAAAATAAGGCTCCAGTTGCAGTGACCTGGGGTGAGGAGTGGATGACGTTGCGAGGCGGGACCGGGCGATGGCAACTTCAGCACTTTCCGTCCCCAGCAAGTTAAGCCTAACTGGTGACACTGAACATACCTGGAAGATATTCAGACAAAAATTTGATCCCTATATACTGGCAGCTGGCTTTAAAAATAGATCAGGGAAGGAGACAGTAGCACTTCTATTAATCCTTGAGGGGGATGAACTGCTTGAAATATATAATTCTTTCGAGTTCCCTGCACCAAGTGGTACAGACCCTGACCCAGCTAAAGTTTAACAAATTTGATGCACACTTTACTCCAAGAAGGAATGTATTAGCTAAGAGGTATAAATTCGGAAAGTGTGTACAGCACACAGGAGAATCTCTGGGCTCATTCATCACCAAGATCCAATTCAGAAAGTGTGTACAGCAAACAGGAGAATCTCTGAGCTCATTCATCACCAAGATCGAGAATCTAAGCAAGGAGTGTGAGAATGGTGACCGGAGAAAAAATTAAATGAGAGACCAACTAGTATTTAGATGCCAAAAAGACTCTCTGCATGAGAAGTTCTTCAAGGTAGAGGACCTTAAATTTGATGCAGCCCTGAAGATATGTGTAGCCCATGAAGCATCAAGGTAGAAAATGGCAGTCTTCCGTGAGGAGGTTCCTGTGGCTGTCAATAAGGTGACTCGTAAGAAGAACGAGAAGAAACAAGCTGAAAGAAAAATTACCCCAGTGAGAAGACCACGACCGACAGCAGCAAACCCTTGAAGGCATGCAAGGTCTGCAGCCGTAGACACCTCCAGAGGAAAGAAGAGTGTCCAGCATATGGTAAGTCATGCACCAAGTGTGGAAAGAAGAATCACTTCACAAACAAGTGCAGACCAGCGGCAAAGAGCTCGAGGCACAGCAATGTCAGAGGTAGTCAAGAAGATGCAGATGAGGAGGCCCAGGAGGCTCAGTTCGTCATGAATATCTCAACAAAGAGCAACAACAAGGCTATTATGACTTCCATGGAGATGGCCAGTAAGAAAGTGGAATTCCAAGTGGACAGTGGTGCCAGTGCAAATGTAATTCCATAACACATAATACCAAATGAACCAATTGAGCCTTGTGATGCAGTGTTTTCCATGTGAAATTCAATGAAGATAAGCCCAGCAGTAGGATTGTTGTAAAAAACTGTAAGAGTAAGAAAAATAATCATTAGAGTTTATTGTTGTAGTACAACAGTTTGTGCCAGTCCTGGGAAAGTGAGAATCAGAGCAAATGAACTTGATTACTGTACATTATGAGAATTAAGTGCAGTTCAGGATGTGTTTTCTGATTATAGAGATGTGTTCTAAGAAGATTTAGGAAAACTCCCTGGTGTTGTTAAGCTGACTCTTGATTCATCAGCAAATCCAGTTGCAAGATCATCATGTCGAATACCTATTAGTATCAAACAGAGAGTTCACAAAAAACTTGAGCTTGAAAGGATGAATGTCATAACCAAGGTAGACAAACCAACAGAATGGGTAAGCCGTCTGGTTGTTAGGAGCAAAAAATCAGGTGATATTAGGATTTGTATTAACCCTGAGGCACTGAATAAGGACCTGAAAAGAGAAATGCATCCACTTCCTGTGATGGATGATGTATCATCAGATCTGTCCAAGGCTAGACGGTTCTCAAAGTTTAATTTAAGCACTGGCATTGTGTACTAGATGATCAGTCAAGTTATCTCACCACATTTCAGACACCACAGGGAAAGTACAGGTGGCTAAATTACCTTTTGGTCTAGCTGTAGGCAGTGAGTTTTTTCAGAAGTGGCCGAATGTAGCACTGGAAGGTTTAAATGGAGTGATTTGTGTAGCTGATGACATATTGGTCTATGGTACCGACGATGATGACCTACAGGCTATTGCTGACCATGACAGTAATGTGTGTAAACTGCTAGAGAGATGTAAAAATCAAGGGATTAAACTAAACAGTAATAAGACAGAACTGAGAAAGCCTGCGATTTCCTTTTTGGGACATAAGGTAGGTAAGAATGGTCTGAAGCCTGATCCTGACAAAACTGAGTCCATTGTTAAGATGAAACCACTACAAAATGTGACAGAGGTACAGAGGTTAGCAAGAATGGTGAATTATCTGGCCGGGTTCTTACCCTGGACTGTCTGATGTGATGATGCCCATCCGATGACTAGCAAACAAGGATGCAGAGTGGCAGTGGGGTACAGTACAAGAGAAAGTCCTAAGCAAAGTCAAGAAACTGGTGACGTCATCTCCAGTTTTAGCATATTCTGACCTGAGTAAGCCACTCATCAACAGCAAGTGATGAGACAACGAAGATGCTCTTAGAAATCATAATCTCTGGATGACCAGAAGACAAAAGTGATGTTCCCAATCAGGTGTTGTCTTACTTCTGCTCGAGAGATGAATTTTCAGCACAGGCTGATATTCAAAAGTTACAGAATAGTAATACCTCATGCAATGCGTGCAGAAATTAAAAAAGCAGTACACTCATAGCACACCTGCATAGAAGGCTGTCTCTGGCAGGCAAGAGCATGTGTATACTGGCCCAGCATGACTGCTGAAATAAAGGAGTACGTCTCTCAGTGTGAAATATGCAACAGATTCAGCAGGGTCCAGCAAAATGAAACTCTTGTGTCCCACGAGATATCAGATCGACCCTGGGAGAGGGTGGGGACGGTTTTGTTTGAAATAAACAATCGGAACTTTTTAGTAACCGTGGACTACTTTAGTAATTTCTGGCAAGTTGATGTACTTGAATCAACAATGACAATGCTGTCATCAGAAAGTTGAAAGTCCACTTTGCCAGGAACGGGATACCATCAGTCCTCGTCAATGATAATGAACCACAATTTATGAGTGATGAATTCAAGGATTTTGTGCACGAGTATGATATTAAGCACAAGACAAGCAGTCCCAAGCATCCTCAGTCCAACGGAATGGCAGAATCAGCTGTAAAGACTGCGAAGAATCTGATCACTAAGGTGGCATGCAGTGGAGAAGACCCATGGTCATACTGAACTACAGGAACACCCATACCCAAGACTTAGGATTGAGCCCAGTTCCATGTAATCTTGGAAAGAGGATCCGAACGTTGCTGCCAATGTCATCCAAGCTTCTGCAACCATAAGATATTGATGTTTCACTAGAGAAGATGAAAAGGAGGATGAAGGACATGAAGCGTGCATGGTACTACAATATAACAGCTAAAGACCTTGACCCATTGGAGGAAGGGGACACAGTAAAGATCAAACCAAGTACTCTGGGAGACAAGGTGTGGAATAAAGGTACAGTGAACAGGAGGCTGGATGATAAATCGTATGAAGTAGAGACAAATGATGGGACACTACGATGCAACAGGCAGCATTTGAGAATGACCAATGAATGAGACCTTGATTTAAGGTAATGAACAGAAGCCTAGGAGTGGGATACCATATGTGCCTGAAGAAAGAGGGTTGAAACTGGACACAGGCCTTGAGAATGGAGTGAATGTACTGTAAGTGCTAGTGCACAATGTTGTAGGAAAGACAGAAAGGAGTGGAACTGGTACATATGGAGATGTAAGACGTGGTGTGAGGCAGACTAGGAATTGTGGAATGGATGTGAAGGCTGCACTAAAACAACTAGACAAAATTCAGAACAAAGCTATTAAAATTATTAACAACCCTACCAATACAAATGAACTACCTCCCCTACAAGCCAGAAGGAATGTTGCCCCTCTTTCATTGCTTTACAGATACTTTTATGGCAAATGCTCAGATGAAGTTGCATCCATTGTGCCATATCTCCACACCTTCCTCCTGCAGCACAAGGGCATCTGGTAGTCATAACAGAACTGTGACACTGCCATATTGCATAACTTCTACCCATCCGAATTCTTTTACTCCCCGAACTGCGTCTCCTCGACTCGCTTTCCCAGAGTAGTCTCCCTCAAACTTCAACATATGGCATTTGAAGTCCAACTATTACAGATTTTTTATGAATGTAGGTCTCCTTTATTCTGGTTGTTATGCTAGGTGTTTTTAGATTGGCTTCCCACTCTAAGAACGCCTAGGATGCAGCTGGGTTCCCTTTCTAGACCGGAGCTTAGACACAGTCTGAGAGGAGCAGGGCAAAAAAACACAGGATGATAACTTTATATGTATATTGACAAATTTTCTGATGTGGAACAGGCAGACAATACACACGATATGCTGAACAAAGTTAATTCACAGGCTGAGTGATGGATTTCAAGTATCATGCAGGATACTAAATAGGCAATGGGCTCTGTCTGAGTAAAGAGGCAATACACAGTTTTCACAG
Source organism: Coenobita brevimanus (assembly GCF_032717465.1). NCBI lineage: Eukaryota > Metazoa > Arthropoda > Malacostraca > Decapoda > Coenobitidae > Coenobita > Coenobita brevimanus. Next base: position 32,934,904 of record NC_136958.1, on the reverse strand, counting down.
TCCTTGTATGTGGGTCTTCGTTCAAAGTGAGAGGATGAAATAAGGGTTCCTCCGTGCATAGGATAGTTCAAGAGTCCCAGGGGTGGCACAGACTCTATTTCTGGACCTATGTCACAGGTATATGTAGTCACTGGATTTTATACTGAACAGATATACACTGCCACAGAGCTATTATGATGACACCGAGTTTTGCTTCTCGTTCTACTGTATATGAGGTGAATATTCACAGTCATGGGTGTCCTTTATCATTGCACTGGATTTCACTATCACCTATACACTGCACAGTCTCTGTTTGTCACTTGCTGTCCGTAGGAACTATGTATTCTCAGTCACTGGATGGGCACAGGGGAAGGGGGAAGTCCTGGGGACTCAGAATGAGTGGCCTGGAATGGATGGAGTCCCTTTAGGAGTCCCTTCGCCCCACAGCCATGGGACAACTCACAGGGACGTCGTCTCTCGTCTAGGGCTCGGGTTGGGCATGGTGAAGAGCCCCTCACTGTTGGACTGGGGACTGGGGTCTGGCCCTCAGGGCTGGGGCTGAACAGGTTCTGGAGGTGCTCCCTCAGGCTCTTAGTGGAGGAAGGGTATCACCTTCGTCGGGAAGGGGAGAGGTCTTGCCCCTGAGTTCTGGGGGCATCCTCGGAGGTCCGTCAGCTGCGGTCTCCTTCCTGTTACCCGTCATCAGGGTAGGGCTGTGGCGTCGCTCCCAGCAGGGGTCCGTCAGGTAGGGATCTGCCTTTGGGGGCCAACTGGATGGAGAATAGCCTCGGGGATAACACCAGGCCTCTCCACCAGTCCTCCGGGCAGAAATCCTCCTCTTGGAGGTTGCCTTGGTCTGGGTGGACAGGGGAGGTGCCTGTGCTCCTGCCGTGTACTGATCATTGCTATACCTTCCCAGCATAAATTCCTGAGTATACTTTACATAGAAAAAGGCTTTCTCTCACGTACGTGATGAGCATGAGAGGGTGGCTATACCTGTAAACAAATGTGCAGGACTCAATAAAACTTATTTTCGAGCCTTGGTGAGCATTTTAATGGCGAAATTCGTTGTTTCCACATCAAAATCCATCATTATAACCCCCCCAAAAAAAGGTCGAAAAATGGCTGGCACTGGGGTGACCCAGAGGGCAAAAAATAGCCGGCACGCGGGGGTTAAGTGCGTGAAGCTCTCATAACACAAAAGGCAATTTTTGAGGCAAGAAAATGGTCAAAACACGAAAATTACAGATATAACAAGGGTTAAAACCTCTCCCCATTATTTTTGGAAGCCGAACTAGCCTACTCTGTGATGATAGGGATTACACGGCCTGCAGCCACAAATTATGGTTTAACCCATGGATTGCGAGCCACAGCTCAGGCTGGGTAGTGTCACGTTGCGAATCACAGCTCAGGCTGTGCTGGTCATGCATCATCACTAACTACTCCACCCCTATGCAAACTTACGCATGGCGCTACGCAAAGATGGAGAGAGAGAGAGAGTTTTTTTTTCTTTTCACCAGATGATGCCCTGGATGTTTATCTTCAAGTTAATTATAAATAAAATAAAAAAAATATTTTTAAATTCATTCTTTCACTACTCCCCTATGTAAACTTACACATGGCCCTATGTAAAGATGGAGAGAGAGAGAGAGAGAGAGAGAGAGAGAGAGAGAGAGAGATTATTTTTATTCACCAGGTGATGTCCTGGATGTTTATCTTCATGTTATAATAAAGAAAAACTAAAAAAAAAAAAAAAACTTCATTTTTTGCACACCACGGGATGGGATAAAAAAGAGTAATTGCGCAATCCATGGTATAAAAAGGCATTAACCAAAAAAACTTGGTCGTAACACAGTGGGCACAGACAACACAGGCAGCAATAGTCATAGCACGGGTTGCATCAGCAGATGATGTATGGCTGTCATGCATCTGTGCGCGGTGTTGTCACAGTCAACTGAGCATTCCGGCCCCACTTAAGCCTACCCTTTTCCCACGCTTTGGCTCCATGCGTGCTGTGAGTTATCTTTGATCTTTTGGGGGGCCACCTGCCCCAGCCCAACCATGCCGCTGCACTGTGACCCAGCGAGATGTTGAAGAGTCGGACCCAGCAGCAGAAGCATGATGTCATCAAGCGGAGAGAGGAGTATGTAATTATGCCATCGCCAAGGTGTATAAAGTCAACTAGTCAACTATTCATATGATCCTGAGAAAGAAGGGCGCCATTATGAAGACCGTGCAGGCATATGGGGATCTCTAATGGACCAAAGGGTTTAAGTGTCTGACCCAGCGATTGTTATGATGGAGAGGTTCCTGTCATGTCCCTGAACCAAAAGGAGAGGGAAGGAGTTCTAATCGACTCCATCAGCATACGGAGGAAGGCCCGCCACCTGTATGCTGTAGCTTGCTGTAAGCTGTCCCAACCCTCAGGCAGATTTAGGGCATCAAGTGAGTGGTTTGACAAGTTTCATAAAAGGAAGGATTTGAAAAGAGAAGGCCTACAGGTGACAGGAGAACGAGCATCAGCAGATGCCGGAGCAGCAGAGACGTTCTTGGATGTCCGGAATCATCAGCAAAGTTGGTTACACCGCTAAGCAAATTTATAACAGATGAGACAGGTCTCTGATGGAGGAGGATGCCAAGGACTATGTATATCTCGAAAGAACACAGGCACAGCGGGGTTAGAAAAGTTGATAAGGTAAGCAATGCTCTACTTTTGTCTTGCAGAGTTGCAGGAGATAAGATGAGGCCATTAGCCCCTCAATGGCTGCTGGTGTCGAAGGACGTTTAGCCGATAAATGGCCCTGGGCATCGTTTGAGCGTGGCCTATAAAATATTGAAAAAATTTTTGGGAAGTGAACGAACATTCTGAACATCTTCAGACTAACCTACACTACACTCCTATGCACCTGATCAAAAAGTTCAGAGACTGCTGCTGTGATGAGTGGATTTTCGAAGTTTTTGCTCCTGGCCATACCTAAACAAGCACCAATTCACCCGTTATCTCGACCCAGGCAGAAAATATCATATTTGTCTTCTCTTGCAAAAGACACACAACCACTTGTTTATGATTAAGTAATACAGGCACAAACAAAAAAGACATGATAAGTGAAAAAAAAAAAAAACATTTTTGTCTTGGTATCTTTACCTATTTGCTCAGGTTTGTTGTACTGGTTTTGATCATTCGATGCAGTGCAACCTGTAGAAAACTGAAAACTTTCGGGAAGTGAACGAACATCTGGGACAGGACGCTGACCTTCACGCTCTTAGCCTCTCACACCTCATCTGTCACTGTCAGTTCGCCAACTGCTGCTGTGATGAGAGGATGTACGATTTTTTCGCTCGTGGCCATGCCTCAACAAACATAGTTACACCCATTATCTCAATCCAGACAGAAAATATAATCTTTTTCCAACCTTGCAAAACACACACATCCACCCTGTTTACGATTATAAAAAAACACAGGCACAAAAAAAAAAAAAACATGAAAATATAAGACAAATTCATTTCTGTCTTGGTATCTTTACCTCTTTGGTCAGGTTTGTTGCACTGATTTGGATCACTCGATGCAGTGCAACGTGTAGAAAACTGTGAAAACTTTCGAGAAGTGAATGAACGTCTGGGACATGAGACTGACCTTCACTTCACGCTCTCACACCTCAATTGTTAGTTCACCACCTGCCGCCGAGACAAGTGGCTGTACAATGTTTTCGTTCATGACCATGCCTAAACACCCATAGTTACACTCATTATCTTGACCCATAGAGAAAATATCATGCTTTCTCACACTCACGACAGACAGGCAACAACATATACTGCAAAAATAGCAAGGTAAAATGACAGAGAAAGGTGAACATATTAATATGGAAAAAATACGTTTTCCCCATCTGTAAATGTATTTATTTCTGCTTTGTCTCTGTTACTAGTAATTAGACATTCATAGTTTTGAAACTGCATTACGATTCTATTTTTAGCCATGCACATGGTGTGGGAGTGGCAAGTTGCGACTTAACCCGTTAAGTTTTGAGCTATTTCGCACCTCCGACACCCCCCCATCTCGAGGTATTTTCAAAAAAAAATTTTTTGGCTAAAACCTCCGCTTTTGGTGAGAAACATCGAAATTTCATAGACAAATCGCTCACCTGAGGTTTAAAATACTCGATCCAGGTAGCAGTACCTCCTTACCTGACTGGGTTTTCTAACAGGCTGGCACCAAAGAAAACGAGTTCTATGGGAGGGTAACTATTTCACACCACTCATAAACGGTATTTATTTATTTACTAGGTATGAATTTATATGTAGTACGAGAGTATATTGGTTTTCAAACAGTAATATAAGCATTATAAGCATTGTTTCACTCAATAACTCATCACCATACTTGACCTTCTTTTGCCACATTACCTAATCATCATTTCTGTTTCTTCCTCTAATGCTATGTAAACTTTGTCCTCCACATTGTCATCGATTGGGGAATCACTCTGGCCCTGAAAGTCTTTTTTGGCCAGGTCACTGGTAACAGGTGAATTGCTGAGATAGTGGCGTGTGTGGGGGGGGGGAGGTTATGCAGTGTAAGGCATTGTCCCTGCTTGGCATCTTGTAGAGGAATAGAGGAAGGTGTCCCGTGTATACGTATGAAAAATCACACACGAAAATTAAAAATTGTGCAAATTATGAACCTTGCAATTGCGCGACGTACTAGTACGTCGACGGGACTGGCAAATGCAAAATGTTGCAACGTACCCATACGTCGACGGGATGCCTCGGGTTAACTTCCTATTGCTAATCAGACCCGACCCTCCACTTTCATCTCCCATGGGCGAGCCTTGCCTCGGAGGACAGGCAATTTTCTTGTTTAGGACTGAAAATTTATCCCTTTCACTCCCTTTTCCAAGTATGGGCACAGCGATAACGTAAATAATAACTTGAAACTGAAATATTCGGAGTAACGCCTGGAGACTTCATCAACTGTCACTGACATCCTGAGAGTTGAGGTAGGATATCTTCGTTTTCTTTATGGGTAAGTATCCCAAATGACCCAAGGACACTCTAGGAAGGTATACTGTACAGATAATGTTGGAACTGTCCCCCAGCATAATTATGTGCAGGGGCACATTATGGCTTTCAAGTAAGTGGCGCGTTTCTGATAATGTTTGTATTATTGGATTTTATATTTTTCACAGAAGTGTTTTCCCAATTATTTTACATTTGCATCTTTTTTTGCACAACAGATTATTTTTGCACACTGTACTCACTATGTGTGTCTTCTCGAACACACAAAAATCATTACACAAGTTATATATGAAGTATTTATGCTGCACTTATTATGAAATCATTTACAGAAATTTATATATTCATAACAGTTACATATGAAATAACATACACTAATTTTTATTTACATTACAGTAACACTCATAGGTGTATTTTTTTCGCACATAACACAGGCTTCTAACACTTGAAAGTGGAGGAGTGTGTGATACTCCTCAAAGCATGGGAATAGGCACAACCCCACATCACAATCCACACATTGGTACCTGGTGTCCTTCCACTGGGTCTGTGGCCGTGCTGTGTTGTGCTGGCAGATGTGGCACCTGCGTTGGGAATTCCTTTTTGTCCATTTTGCTGGAGTGGCACTCAGTGAGGCGCAGGGGGTTTTCACCAACGAGTGAATATTGGCAAGGCCTATGATCACATCAATGGGTGCCAATCAGCACCCTACACAGCTCTCTGATGAATCCCTACAAGGTCTTGGTGGTTCCTATAGTGATGGTATGGAGGAGGTGGGTGCTGAGTGCTGTAATATCCAGAAGAAAGTTTTTTGTACCACTTGATCGTGGGCCAGCCACAGTCCACACTTGAAATCATAGCATCAGACTAGTCCACTTGCCACATGTTGATATTACAATCAATTACCAGCTCCGGCTTCCAAATATGAACCCGTTTCTCGTTGCAGTAGTCCATGGTCTTGGTGAGGTGCATCAGGATGCAGAGAACCGTTATAGAAGATTCACGTCTCAGTTGTGGTGCCAGGTGGTGGCGAGGATATTGTTCACCTGGTAAAACATCACCTCCTTCTTTTGCAGCTTCCTGCTCACCTGTAGCATGTGCCACTAGGTTTTCTTTATTGTCCTGTAGATACCTGTCTCCTGCTGTTGCAAGTACTGAGCGAGAATCAAGCTTGTGAACCAACTCTCCAGGTACCAGACATGCCCACGATGAAGGTGCTTCTCCATCATCGTCTTCACCACCGCCCCTGACAGTCTGATTGTTCTATTTTCCATAACGTCTGTCTGTGCAACTGTGTACAGGACTATGTCCTGCACCTACCTGGTCTTGCAGTCACACATGACGAAAACTTGAACCTGAAGCAGTGTCTCTTGCTTGGGATATACTGCCTAAAGGCAATGTTTCCCCTCCATAACACGAGACATTCGTTTATGACCAGGTCACTATAGGGAGAGAAAGAGGCAATGAACCGCGCCCTCAGGTGATCAAACACGAGCCGAATCCTCCTTATCCTGTCTATATTGCCAGTGTTACTGGGGTCCTCATTGTCGAAGAAATGAAGGCGGCTTAGAATGTACTGCAACCTATTCTGCCCCATAACTCTTCCGACATAAGAGGATCGATAGTCCAGTACCTAAGCAATTGACTTCTCTTGATTAGTCCCAGCAGAGCCAAGGCCAGAAAGAGATACGACTTGTCACTCGAGTGACATTGCACACATCACAGGTCCGACACCACTCTTCAACATCCTGACTCATGTCAGTCCAGTAGAATTTGTGTCGCAGCCGGCTTAGAATTGTCTTCACTCCCACGTTCCCACTAGTGAGCTGGTTATGGGACTCATCCAAGAGCTCAGACCTCATCTTCAGAACCACCAGTTGCCAACACCTGCTGAGGCCACTGGGCGTCTCCCACTGATGCTCCAGTAGTCCATTGCAATGAAGAAGGTCCCACTGACTCCAGCAGCTCCCAATCGCAGGGCCCAATCTGGAAATTCCTCCCCGTGATGGTCACATTGCACTCCGATGCAGCCACTCCAGCACCAGTTGCAAATCTGCACCCTCCATCTGCATCCTTCCCAGGTTTTCTCCATCCAATGCCGGCCCCATCACTACAGTAGAGCAGCATTTCTTCCTACGATTCCCATTCCTACTACGCTGCATGTCGAGTGTCCTTCTGTCTTCTCGCACACTATTCATCAAGGTTCTCTTGCATTTCTTCAGTGGTGGGTCTTCTGCAGCCTTCTTATCATCCCAACAATTCTGATCCGCAAGTAACTCAAGCTGTGCACGGTAAGCTTCCCAAGATACTCCACCATCACTTTCTTGAGGTTTCTTCTTAACTGGATCCCCATTATAGCCATGCACTTCACTGGTTTCGGGTCTAAAAACTGATGCATCATAATTTTGTCCAGGACTTGAACCTCCAACATTCTGATTATTCAACCCTACAATCCCATCTTCAGATGCCCGGGATCTGCCAAGATTTACCCTACACTGTCCACTCCATTCATATTCTCTCTATACACTAACCTGAGGCTCAGCAGTGCAATACTTCTCTACAGCCTCCATATTCTCACAAATTATCTTCTCATGATCGACTACATGCATCAACTGGCTATTTACATGTTGTCTGCACTGTATCACAATTCCCTCACTAAATTTTAGCGGTTGTCTACATGCTGTTTGTACTCCGTCACTATTTCCTCACTGTCTCCAGCTGTTCATCTACATGCTGTTTATGCTCCGTCACTATTTCCTCACTAATTGTCTTCAACTCTCGTCTACATGCTGTTTACACTCTGTCACATTATTGCTAACCTCACACTTCTGCTGCTCTAGCTTGGCATCTACTTCCTCCTTAAGCTGTTGCTATTCTTCTTGATTTCTCTCATGAATGCATATAGCTGTCCTTGCATCCTTAGTTGTAATTCCCTCTGTCGCTCCTTTGATGCCTCTTGAAGTTGCTCATATCGTTCTTTTTGTTCATCACGTTGTGCCTTTAGTCGTTCACTGTTTGCCTTCAGTAGTTCACCTCGTGCCTGTATTAGTTCTTTGAGTTCTTTATAATGTGCCTGTGATTGTTCTTCGAGTTCTTTATAACGTGCCTGTAGTAGCTCTATAATTGTCGCCAGGGAAATTTCCTCTTCCTGCCCACCCCGAGATCTTGTCTTCACACCTTCTGCTTCCATGTCGAAGGTTAGACTCACTGTAGCCCTAAATAATCCCACACTCCTGACACCAGTGTTACGTCCTCGTCCCCACACTGCCACAGGCTCCAACAGCAGTAGTACAGTACAGGAAGGACATTGCCCAGTGAGTTGTTCTTTCTATGGTCAGCCTTAGGTGTACAGTACACAAGATCAGCTGAGGCGAAAATAAACACTGGCTCCTTAAAGTTCACTGTCTTTTTTTTTTTTCCAAATAGTTCCACTTAATTCTTTCCAACTTCACTGTACTCACAAGCACTGGAGCTATACGCACTTAACTAACTGCTATTACACTTAATGCTTAACAACACTTCAAAATTATTACACTTAATGCTTGACACTTCACTGTTTTCTCAACTTCCAGTGATATACAAACTTCAGTAACCTGTCACTGTTTGCCACTGTTTTCACAAGTACCGAAAATATACAATCTTAACTGACACTGACACTGCACTGCACTTCACTCAAACTGACCTGAAACCCAACTAAACCTGTATTTTTTTTTTTTTCGGCCTATCAACCATTGGGGCCGAAGCCCCTGGTTATTAAGGCCGTATATATATATATATATATATATATATAAACATATATATATATATATATATATATATATATATATATATATATATATATATATATATATAAACATATATATATACATACATACACACACACACTTCCATGCATACATACAGACACACTTTCATGCAAACGTACATATATATATAATAATTTTAATTTTATTTATTTTTTGGTATTTTTATTTTTTAAATTTTTTCTTGGTTTTATATTTTTTATACCTTATATTATAAAGACAAACTAATCTAAAGACCCTAAAACTAATCACCTAACAGACAAATCGCTAACCTATACTAAATCCTACAGAGACAAATAGCTAGACCTACACTAATGGTAAAAATACCTCGACTAACAGAACACCATCGACTGCAGATATGTAATGCCATTCTACATGACATACCTGCACTCATCACCTGGTGACTGTCAGTCGAGGCACAACCTAATATAGGGGACATCAGTATATGAAAGGGAACCAGACGAGTCAGGAACATTTCCATATACATCAGCTGTCGTCCCTAATTAGAATAACTTAAGCAAGATAATATAATGTATTTACATAATTTGTACAAAAAGTGAAGAGCCTCGCCCAGCAGACCACCATCGACTGCAAGTGCCCAATACTTTCCTATATTGCACACTTGCACTCATCAGCTGGTGACTGTCAGGCGAGGAACTTAGCTTAATATAGGGGACATCTATATCAGAAATAGATCGTTGGGAGGAGGAACTATTTAAAATATGTCAACTGTCAACCCTAATTAATATTACAATATATACATATTTACTGTTCATAAAAACCATAACCACACAGTAAAAAAGTCACATCACTCTGATCAGTCCGGTCTCCCTCAAGAAAGCCATCAATTTATCAGTCATAACAATGTCCCCATCACCCAGGATGGTGGAAAGGGTGAAGGGGACGTCTACTGCACCACAGTAATTTATACGTGAAGCACGTTCACAAATAAATCGCCGACAGCGCAGGATGATATGACTGATAGATAACACCGCATTACAGATGTCACAGTGCGGTGGGAAGCGTCTTTCCATATATGGTTTTATGTGGGTTAAAATGGTGGCATTAAGCCGTTACCGTGCCAACACTTTTTCTTCTAGGCGACTGGGACGGTTGGCAGTGTCCCAGTCGCCCAGGTACGGCTTACAAGTTGGAATATTTAGTCTGGTCCACTGACCTTGCCACAGAAGATTTATTGATTTCTTTCCGAGAGATAGACTCGACCGTAGATCACGAGGAACGTCCCAAGTCTCCTCGAGCTCTACAGCCGACTTTGCAAGTAAGTCAGCCTGCTCATTGCCGTAGATACGACAATGACCAGGCACCCAGATCAGCGTGAATGACTTGTTGCATAAATGCAACTTATTAACGATGTGGCCCTGGATCTCATGAGAGTCCGTAGTGCAAGATGCAATTGCCTGAAGGGCTGAGTTTGAATCTGAAAATATGACAAATGAGTCATGCCTAGAATTGAGAGCATAATCTATGGCTTTGTCAATAGCAAAAAGTTCTGAAGTAAACACAGATGTATGAGTCGGGAACCGATACCTGAAGGCACATTCAGTCGACCACACACTTGCACCCACACATTCACTCGACTTGCAGCCGTCGGTGTACAATTGATGGGACTCCAAGTGACGAACAATGATGTTACGAAACAAGTGGTGGACCTCCGCCTCCGGCGCCTTGGCCTTTGGTGCTGGGAGCCATGTAACATCGACTGTAAAGCCGGGTGGCTCCCAAGGCGCTATATTTTTAAGCACCAACTTGTCACAGTCACTGGGGTCCACATCAAGCTCCTGAGTCAGTAAGTGGAGGCGAGCGGCAAGTGGCTGACGCACCCCCCTTAGAAGGTGGTGGTATTGACACAGGGGGGTACAGGCCACATTGCCGATATTACTTTTCCTTAATGTCCTTACGCCGTAGGACAAGGCCAGGTGGTCACGGCGAATACGGAGGGGAGGCACATTCGCCTCCACTTCCATACGAGCCACACGGGTACACTGGACAGCTCCAAGACACATTCGCAAGCATTTATTTTGCAACACATCCAATCCTTTCAGCGTGGCATCAGATGCTGAGCCATACACCTGTGCGCCATAGTCTAGCTTTGATCGAATAAGGGACTTATATACCATTAATAAAGATTTTCTGTCGGCACCCCAAGTAGTACCCGCTAGGTACTTGAGGACATTTAACGGTTTATCACAACGAGCAAGCAAAGTATTAACATGAAGTTTAAAATTCATTCTACGATCAAAATGTATTCCTAAAAATTTTTCAGAATTTTGAAAAGGTACCGCCTGATTATCCAAAGTTAAGCACAAATTAGGTACGTTACGATTAGTGAAGACTATAGCGGCACACTTACGGACGGAAAACTTAAATCCCCACTGCAAGGCCCATTGGTGGACGGAGTCAAGGGCTGCTTGAATCTGCCCAGCCGAAAATTGTGCATTACGGGAAGAGTGCCATATTGCACAATCGTCAGCGTAGAGCGAGTATTTAAGATTCCTCGGGATGGGAGCTGACGACAGAATATCACTGATCATAATAGTAAATAAAGTAGGACTAAGCACACTTCCCTGCGGCACCCCGTTTTCCTGGATAAATATATCCGATGTTACGTTACGGGGCAAATTGACAGAGAAAGTCCTGTCCCTTAAGAAAATTGAAATAAAAAAAGGCAAATTTCCTCTTAAACCACAAGCATAGAGCTTCATTAGTATACCGTGTCGCCATGTCATGTCACAGGCTTTATGGATGTCCAAGAACACCCCTATCATGAATTATTTATTGGCAAATGCCTCTGCAATACAATGCTCCAAATTCATTAAATGATCTAGTGAACTTCTGTATTTACGGAAGCCACATTGTTGATCATTTAACAAATTCTTCGACTCTAAAACAAAAAAAAGCCTATTGTTAACCATACGTTCCATGACCTTACATAGACCAGAAGTCAACACAATAGGACGAAATGAAGTGGGATTCATAAGACGACCAGCCTCTTTGGGTATCGGTATGACGTGCCCAAAGTGCCATGAGTTTGGGAACGTTTGAGACGCCCAAATCTCATTGTACAACACTAACATCTTAATCAGGTTGTCCTGATTAAGATGCTGGATCATACCGTACGTGATGGTGTCTGGTCCAGGGCTGGTGTCTTTACAGGATTTAAGGGCAAGGAGCAGTTCATCTAGCGTAAACTCTTGGTTGTACGGGGAGTTTACGTCTTCTGTGGCAAAGTCTAATATCTGTAACTCAGCCGTGCGTTTATGATGTTGGAAATGCGGGTCATAATTGGCTGAGCTACTTACATGAGAAAAACTCCTGGCGAGGATGTTAGCAACGTCCATGGGCTCGTCATACATGTTATTATTTACTTGCAAGGTGGTGACTGGGAAATATGGGCCTTTATTATTTAATATTCTAATGGTGGACCAGACTTTACGTAATGGTGTTGTACGAGTCACCATGGACACAAAGGACCGCCAGGAGTCACGTTTGGCCCTTCTTATTATTCTCCTTGCCTCAGCCCGTGCCTGTTTGTATGCAATAAAATTTTCCTCAGTGGGCTGAGTATCAAAAATCCTGTATCTCCTATTGCGTTTTCTTAATGCTTGTTGGCAATCCGGCGTCCACCAATGTGCTCTATGCTTCGCATGAACTGTAGAAGTCTTGGGAATAGCAGCCTCAGCTGCGTGTAATATGGATTGGGTTATATTTTCGACCTTAACATCCATGGTCTCCCCAGATATATCTAAATTGACGATCCTTGAGAAGGATCCCCAATCTGCTTTCTTATAGTTAAATTTTGGAGGTGGAGGGTCCGAAATGATGTCGCGTGTATAAGAAAGACAGATGGGTAAATGATCACTTCCCAAGGAGTCGTCGTAAGGGTCCCATGAGAAATCTTGATGTATACCAGGGGAAGCCAAAGATAAGTCAATGGCCGAAAAGTTACCAGTACAATCATCTACACGAGTCGCTCTACCATCGTTCAGAATACAGAGGTTGGATTGTAGTATTAGGTCGGCTACTTGCTCCCCACGACCATCAATCCTCAAGCTACCCCATTGATAGTGATGGGCGTTAAAATCGCCCAACACTAACTTATTGCCAGGGAGATGTTCAAAAAGTGAATTTAAGGCATCACTATCAATGGGGCCATGTGGAGGACAGTACAGAGAACAAATAGACAGATACGTGTTATTACATTTTACTCTGCACGCGACAGCTTCCAGAGTAGAATTTAGAATCACTTCCGTTTGTGGGTGTGATTTGTGTGTTTATATGGCAACTCCGTGACCTTCATATCTTCTATACGAGTGATAGTGTTTGAACTGTGGAGGATCAGGATGATCCTCCAGGCGCGTCTCCTGTAAACAAACAATGTCTGGCCTGTGTATTGACAGCAAGATTGCTATATTGTGTAACTTATTCCCGACACCTCTACAATTCCACTGTAATAGAGTGAATGCGGCGGTTTAAGATTTACGAAGGTGGCCAGTATGCTTAGTTTTTTTTATGCCCCCCGCGTCCAGGCGAGTGGCTACCGGGGGACCTTTCCTGGTTCTTGTTCATGGAGACTTCCATATTGTCGTCAATGATAAGGCTCCCAGACTCCACCGAGGAAGAGCTATTCTTTCTCTCCCTCGTTGGACCAGGAGCGGGAAGGACATGAGGACGTGACTGCTTAGTGAGGGTGGTCAAATTAATTTTGTCAGACTTGTCAGGCTTCTGTTTTGGCCGCACTGACTGCGAAGGAGCAGCGGCAGCCTGAGAGTATGATGTAGCAACAGGGATATCCGTAAGAGAGTTGGAACGTACAGGAGGCTTAGACTGAGAGGTAGGGCGTGGGGCACGAGGAGCTAATGTAAGGTCAATCTGTGTCTCAACGGTGCACATCACGGGACGGGACACAACCGCCGATGCATAGGAGATATTAGGCTTGGGAGTTGCATGCAACTCCTTCACCTTCTTCCTTGCATCGTAAAAGGAAATGCCCTGTGTTGCTTTTACTGTGCAGACCTCCTTCTCCTCCTTCCACTTGGGACAAGCCCTCGAGGAAGTGGAGTGAGCATCCTTGCAGTGAAAGCAGCACTCGGTCTCGGATGTACAGTTGTCAGCAGAGTGACCTACAGCCACGCACTTGCCACACACAAAGTTGGAAGCCTGACAAGCCTTTTCGTGGTGTCCATAGAGCTGACATTTTGAACAACGAAGGGGGTTCGGGATGTATGGTCTAACATTTACAATTTCGTATCCAACCTTCACATTGGCTGGAAGAGATACTTTGCCAAAAGTGAGAACAACTGTTGCGGTCTTCGTCCTTATGCCTTCCGAAAATCTTGTGATGAATCTGGCCTCTATTACATCATGCTGAGAAAGTTCCTGTACGATTTCTTCCTCCTCCATAAGCACAAGATCCCTGCAGGTGATAACACCCTTGCAGGAATTCATGGCGTGCGGGATCGTTGTTTGGACATCGTGACAGTGGAACTTCCTCAGTTTCAGCAAATCCTTGACCTGGGCAGAATTTATGTTTTTTACGAGAAGGTCTCCACTCGCAAGTTTTTTCACTTGTTCCACCTCACCTGCACACCCATCAATCACCTTCTTGATGATGAAGGGATTGAGGCTGGACAGGGGAGTAGAACCAACCGCATGAATCAGGACGAATGAGGCATTGTTTGCTTGAATGTCAAGGCGGGTACGTGTCTTGGGCCGTTCAGTCTGGGGGCAGTCCGTCCGTGCAGCAATCGGGGGTCGGTCAGGACTACCTCCCCCTCTGAAGGGGGGGGAGGCAGTTGTGGCGTCTGCCATATTTACCACTTCCCCCGTGAGGGGGAAGTGGGAAGAAAGAGAAAAACAACCAAGGGAGAAATTGCCCGGGGAAAAAACACCTAGTCTGAGATTACCCTCTCAAACCACTCTTGGGAGGACGCGCCTGTGTGTCACTCACACCCCAAAGCGATCAGTTGGGGGTACACTCCAGAGGTGAGTAAACAAAGGCAATCTCAGTAATTAGATATAGACACCTACTATATCTACTAAGCCCAGAGAGGAAAATGAGGTCTAGCTAACCTAACTTTATTGAAAAACGCCCTAGTGGCGGAGAAAACAAAGCTAACGCCGGTGAGGCAACCCTGCAGCTAGAGGAGAGCTTAGAAACACGTCTTCACTCTCCGCAACCATCCATCAAAGTCCTTCCCTAAACCTGTGAAAATCTCTACCCCATCTTATATAAGCTTGCATTACTCTCGAAACTTCTTCATTCTACGAGAACAAGAGCTGCCAACTCAGAAACAGCTCAAAACATGCCAGTGTTGTCTTACACTACATAACACTCTAAACCATTTACCATACGAACTTAAACTACATAATTTAACAAGCAATCACTTAAATTAAACATTATAAAGAAAAAGAGCACAAAAATTAATGCATAACTTAAGAAATAACTATGCTCACAAACAACATGCAAACTGGCAACTCTGACACGTACCGATGCCGGAACTTATGGTACGAGAAACATCTCGAAGATACGAGACTACCTAACTGGCAAATCCCCTTCATAGCAATATATATATATATATATATATATATATATATATATATATATATATATATATATATATTGAACAATTGGATGCATTGTCTTGCAGGAATAGAGGAAAAAATCCGTACAGGCGCCCCCAGATAAAGGTACTGTGTGCACAGAGGGATAACACAAACCTCGACAGAGAATACAGGCAGTGTTCCTGCTGGACGGGAAGTGAAGATTCTACTCTTTTCTGGAGAGATAATGAGTCTGCATTTGGAAGCCGACTTGTGAAACAAGTGAATGAAACGTTGCAGATCTGCAGGCGAATTTCAATGAATGCAGATGTCATCAGCATAGCAAGTAATCGTGGTTCCAGGGATGTCAGGAAGGAGGGTGAGTAGATGATGTATGAGGATATTAAACAAAAAAGGTCTATGGACACCACCTTGTGGAGTATCAAGTTCGTAATCCTTAGCAGTGCTGTATGCGCCCTTAAAAAGAACACGAGAGGACCTATTAGACAGGTAACCATGTATCCATCGCAGCAGGTTTCCATTAACTCCAAAATCCATTGGCTGGTCGAGGATGATGTCTCTGTTGGCAACATCAAATGCACTCTTTAAATCAATGAAGGCCACTACTGGTGGGATAGGAGGGTGTATAGCTCCATGAGGCAGTGATGTGTCCCTCGCTGTGGTAAAAATCTGTACAGTCGGGGCGAGAGCTTGTCCTGCAGCCTAAACAAGAGTCTTCAAGGAGGATGCATTCCAGTACTTTACTGAAGCAGGAGGTGAGGGAAACAGGTCGGAATTTATCAGTGCCAGGTTTAGGAATAGGCACGATTGTACTGCGGGTCCAGGCTTGTGGTATGTATCCCAGACGGATGCAAAGGTTGAAAAGCTGGAGAAGGGGATTACCAGGAACTTTCAGGAAGACAAGGAGGACAGAGAAAGTGATGCCATCATCACCTGGAGCCGTTACCCTACCCCTGGCGAGGGCCCGTCGCAATTCATCGTCAGTTATAGCCGCACCATCCTCGTCGTCTGTCCTCAGTAAAGCGGCGGTGAGACAGAGTGCATGAAAGTTTTTCTGGGTGGAGAGCACGTTCTGTATATGTGTGGGAAGAGCGCAAGCCCGTGACTGTGCAGACCAGGCATCGGCAAAATCCTGTGCATACTGTGCTGGACTGTGGTGGAGGACACTAGGGGGCTTCTTCTTGGCAACCTTGTTGATAAGGCACCACATGGAACCAACAGTCGTTTCACTGAGGAAGAGCAATAGCCAGAATCAACTTTCCTCACACTGGCTAAATAAGAAAAGGAAGTATCAGCAGAAAGAGTGATCTCTGTGTAAGCCAAAGTTACTACAGTGGCAATGTTTGTGTGTGTTTGAATCTGTGTATGTCATTGGTAGAAACGACAGTATGAAAACATATGCACACATAAGAAGTGGTTTCAAATCCTAGATTTGCGGCAGAGGCATCAGGAAACAAGCACGTTACCGATTAAGCCACCTAAGCATGGCAGTATCAGACAAGTAATAAACGTGGGCAATGCTAAGCTGTTGCAACCCTACATCTGACCAAGCACATACCCCCCACCTCCCATCACACCTAGCCAAGCGCATAACGCCCCCCCTCCCCCCCCGGCTCTGCATAACACAGAGACAATAAAGCTTAAAATTTTCAATAGTTAACCTATGGTAAACATAATCTTGTCCCTTCACATTCCTTGTGCAGGGAGCTTTAAACTCTCCAAGATTTCTTTTTTTATACTTTTTCATTATTTAAAAAAAAATATTCATGACACAGCATTCTACATGAAAAGGCACCAGTTCACTATAAGGCACGTAATTATGTGAAAATTAATGACTGTATGGTTAATACTTTCTGAGTTTTGCTCTGGAAATGAAATCTTTACCCCTGGCCAGCCGCCTTGCCGCCCAACTCTACGGACCCAGTTATAACAATACTCTCCCATGACTTTGTCAGGTGGAGGATAAAACGACACCTCAATAAAAAAGTGACTATACAGTTATGCGGGATAACAGTAATAAAAGATTACAGGCCGGTCACTGAAGTTAATGGTGTCATGCACATTTTTGCCTCCAGGAAAATTACCCCCGCTCCCTCATCGACCACACTTTTGCTTCCCTCCACACCTCTTAACTTCCCCTTCCCCTCCCCCTCCTCCTCTCTTCGCCCCCCACTCCCTTATCTCCTCCCCTTCCATCCTCACACACACACACACACACACACACACACACACACACACACACACACACACACACACACACACACACACACACACACACACACACACACACACACACACACTCGCTTTTCTATAACTGGGCGATTCTCAGCAAGATGTAGAATATATTCTTCTCTATTTAGCATATATTTTTCAGCAAATTTAGTTGTACTCCATCAGTATAAAAATGATTATCAACTGTACTTTAAACAGATTTGGCACTTCTTTTAACTACTCCACGATTATGACGTCCTGTAGGTCCTTTAAATTTTAGTTGCCTTCAGAGAACAACAGTTAATTTAACTAAGGACAGACTTCGAACAAGAGGTGCTACATACAGCCGGCATAAACCCCTTCACTAAAAGTTTTTTTTTCTTTAAGTTGAATAAAATCTCTGAAATAGAAAGAATAGAATATTTAAGGATAGTCTTAGTGAAGGGATGGAGTTACGACTGATAACACTCGAGAAAGGCCTTATTCTTTCCTTTGACAATTCTGTTGTTCACTCTGCCATCAAGTTACCCAGTCTCCTCTCCCCCCTCGTCTCATTCTCTCACCCCTCATCTCTTTCCCTCCCCTCTCATCTCTTCCCCTTCTCCTCATCTCTTCCCCTTCTCCTCATCTCTTCCCCTCCCCCTCATCTCTTCCCCTCCCCCTCATCCCTTCCCCTCCCCCTCATCTCCCTCTCCATCATCCCCCTACATTGCCATTTTCTTTCCCATCTCCCTTTCCATAGTGCCCTTCCCCCTCCATCATCCACCTCCTCGCTCGTTTTTCCCTCCCTTCCCCTCTTCACCTATGTTCCCCTCCTCCACCATTATTTCCCCGTACATCTCCCATTCCGTCATCCCCCTACCTCTCCATTATCCGGTTTCTAACTCATTTCCTTCGTCAGCTCCCCCTATCTCCATCATTCCCTTTCCTTCTCATCCCCTCGTCCCTCATCCCATTCCCCCCTCAATTCCTACCTCATCTCTCTTTCCATCATTCCCTTTCCCCCTCATATATTCCTCCATCTTCCCCTTAATCACTATTATTCCTCCCTATTGCTTCCTCATTTTCTTTCATTTCTTTTCTCATTATCCTCGTTCTCCCTCATTTCCTCCTCCCCTACCTCACCTCTTACCCTACCGTAGTACTTACCCCATATTCCTTTTTTTTCTATAAGTGCAACTCTTATCATAGGCTTCAGAACCTGTTTCTTGAAGTCCAGCAGTCCACCTACGTACCATGCACCTTCACATGTCTCCGCAGCCTAGATTTAATAGAAGAGTTTGGTGCCAGCAAAGTTGTCCGAGGTACTGAGGACATCTTCACTGCCCATCCTAGAGTCCCTGTTCAAGTACCCTGCACAGCCTGTCTAAAAAGATGTCCTGTCACTTCTTCCGCCTGCAGTTTTTATGTTACTTTCTTTCAGGAGTTCCAACTAGTACGAAATAGGGCAAAAGCGGTAAAAAGGAGGAACATTATACCCGTGAAAACATATAACAAGCTTCAAATATTTTCAGACTTAGAATACCGTAGGAACTCCACAATGTGCAGAAGGTTGCTGACTCAGTGTCCATGACCAGTTAGTTGCGTTTTGTGGTAGAGCACCTAGAAACAGAGAGTGTTTTTTCATACCAGGTGTTAATGTGTGCGAAGTCTCGGACTAAATGACCAACGGTTCGATTGTCGATACGATTGTGATTGTGCATGTAGGTACAAACCACTTTGCACAGACCAGATCAAGGGAACTTTCGGAGCATTTTAAGATGATGATCCGGCGTTGCTAGTCCAGGACAAAGAACGTTGATCTCCGATGTCCTTCCTAGAACTGGAGGAAGGAATGTATTACATACCAAGTCCTTAAATTTAAATAATCGATTATGATCCCTTTCCTTACAAGGTTTAGTTTTTCAACAATGGGAATGAACTCTAACAGCAGCCGGCCTTGATTACAGCAGATGGCCTTCACCTGAGTGCAGTCTGCTCTGCGTGCCATAAACACCTTCTGAAAAACGTTGTGAGCTTTTTCTAGAGAAAAATGAGCAGTGCTCGGGGGACGTAGGAAGCCCAACATAATCTGCAGTGAGGCATCCCATACTCCCCCATCAGAGAAATGGATATTTAAATGTATTTTTTGTTAATATGCGTAGTTTGCTCAATAAATTTACGGCTTTAGAGACTCAAGTGTTTGGGGATGCAGGAAGCCCAATATAAACTGCAGTGAGGCTAACACAAGCATCCCATACTCCCCCATCACAGAAATTAATATTTAAATGTATTTTTTTGTAAATAGGCATAATGTGCAAAATAAATTTACGGATTTGGAGACTCAATCGTTTGTTGATGGCTGACAAAAAATTGGCATTCTCTTGGCTAGATACCGGACAAAGAGACTTTATAACAGAATGCTGTCTGTCAGGTTACACTATTTTCAACACTGAAAGAACCAGGAGAAATGGAGGCGATGTTTTGCTGTATATTAAAACAAGCCTTCATCCAATATCCACCAATAATATTAACATATTTTATGTTCACTTTAGAAATAAACTATGTCGAAGGACGACACGGAATAAGCTATCGTCTACCAGCTCAGTCCAGTAATTTTAACAATAGATTATTAAATTAAATTGCTTAAGTTTGTTGTTTCCAGAGCACTGTAATTATTGGAGATTTTACTGTATTTTAACCATAACAAAATGGTGCAAATCCTTATCCTGACACACAGGGTTGGATTTGTCCACTAACTTGCTGGAAAGTTTGTTGTACCAGTTTGAAAATCAGCTACCACGTGGAGGAAATATATCAGATATTGTATTGGCAACAATGGAAAACTTAGCTGGTAATAATGTTCTTGTATGGGATGAATATAGTAATATAGTCAAGGCGCACGACTCTGAGGTTGTCATTATCGTACCTTGGGAACCTACAATTCAAAAGTGCGTCCGATTTCGTATCATATTAAACATGAATCATATTATTATGCATGAATATAATATACACGATTATTATTATACACAAATATATTATATATGAATCACATCCATCTCATATTATACACGAAATCAGACACACTGTTGAGGGGTAGGTTGCCAGGGCATGCTAATGACAACCTCAGTGTCGTGCGTCACGACTATAGTGATCATTGCGTTGCCATATGCTGTCTTAATTTCAGTGACAGTAGTGTTAATTCTAGTTGCAAAATAGTACCCAACTACAAGAGAGCTGTCTTTCAAAAGCTAAAACTCATTTTAGGCAGTAATGACTGGGAATTACCTTAACAACGATTGTCCATAACGTGTCTACATTTTTTTTTTTTTTTTAGAGAACACCAGTAAAGCTGTCAAGGTACACAACGTTTAATAGTGCATAACAGAGGGCCTTTGGAAATAGCTAAACCAAACTGACTAAACAGCAGTATCAAGAACTATCTTCTGACAAAGAAACTTGCTCATCAAAATTACAAAGCTGAAAGGTTAATACAAGAAAATACAAAAAATCTTGAAACATATATACCTAACAATATACCTAACACTAGTACATTAAACCTGAAATTTTAACACCAGCAGCAGGACTGCTAGTCTCAGCAAATGCTCAGCATACAAATGATGAAACCGAAATGGCCAGGAGTCTTAACACTTTATTTGTACCAGCCTTTATAGCAAAAAAAAAAAAAAAAAAAAAAAAATCCAAGCAGAGTACTCCTGGATTTAGTTTTGGGCCCTGTCCTGTTGTTACCTTGTGCTGATGATGTTTGTGACAGTTTGTTTTGCAAAATGTCCAGATTTACTGACTATACAAAAATGTGTAATTGAGCTGTCACACCCTAACAGGGACTGGTGATGCAAAGAGATCTAGATAAATTATTTAACATCTTAAAAGTGGCAAATCAATTTTGTTATTTTCAAAAGCAGAGCTTTAAATTCCAGGAGTAAAAAGAAAAAATTGAGGTACACTATGAATAATACGAGACTCCTGTGCGTGAATTTGGCAAAACATTAAGAAATAACGATAGCCTATTTTCTCAAGCCAAGCTGACAATGCATGAGAAGCAATAAAGAAAGATAATAAAGTAATCGGATTTATACAGAGAACATTTGAATTCAAACTGGAAAATATCATTCCCACCCTGTACAGTTCCTTAGTACAACCCTGTTTTGAGTACTGTGTTCATTTTGGTTACCTTGTTAAAAGAATGTTAGAGAAATTAGACAATGAGCAGCGAAATATTGCGAAAATGATATCTAGATTAAGGAACAAACCGTATGGAGAATGTCTGGAAGAGCTAAAGCTGTTTAACCTGTGAATGTGCATATTTCTTATTACAAGGGGATTTAATTCAAATATACACAATGTTTAAGGAACATGACAATATAGTAGTAGACAAGTAATTCACAATAGACCAGTCAGTTTACACTAAAGGTAATGGTTATAAAATCGACGGCAAACGTCTCCAGTGTAATGAAGCAAAGCATTATCACTTTAGTACAGTTTTCAACATGGGCAACAATTTGCCAAGAAATATGATAGAGTGTAATGCAGTAATAACGTTTAAAAGTCGTTTGGGTAAGTAGATTCCCTTAACTCCTCAAACGCATTCATGCTGGATAACTAATATGATTGACCGGCTCTTTCTCTCTTGCAGATCGTTGCGAACACAGCAGCGCTTTTTCAGAAATTATTTTCCCCTTAAAAATTTAGTTAGTGTAGTACATGATTTTTTTTTTCAGCTTTTTCTATGAAAATTGTGTCTTTTTTTCTTTTTTAATCCTGCATGGTGGTTCTTACTGTTTCCTGCCAGTTTTGATTTAAGGGTTTGGTGGGCAAGTGAGGCCATCTTGCTTTGCAGTCCATATCTTCAGCTCATAGAATTAGATGTCACAAGCATAGTCTTCTTTTTAGCAAACTTCACTGAAAGGACCATTAGGTCTGTTGTTGTTTGCTTTTCTTTGTACATTTTGCTTCAGCGCTAACACCCACCATCCATTTTAAATTCATGAGTGCGCTGTAACATAACTGACAGATGTACTGGGATTAACAGGGACGTTTTAGTGACATGTCGGCAGGTCTTATGGTAGATCAGTAGTCTGCTTTAACGATATTCAGATACTTAAACTGTTCCATGCCCCAGCCAGGATTTGAATCTGGGTCCATAAGGACTGCATGCCCCCTCTCTGATGATCAGCCAACTATCCTCATTCAGCCTGTCATTTATCAATCTAATGTACCAAAGTATTTGGTCAAATTAGCTAGTTTTTCTATTCACCCGCCCCATCCTGACCACTTTTCCACCACTGACTCCCCCCAATCCTGACCAGTTTTGGATAAAAATTTTTTTGGCTCAAACATCCGCTTTTGGTGAGAAACATTGGCTAATCACAAAGAAAGTGGTCACCGGAATCTATAAGTGGCCTAGACAGGTATACCTTCATTACACCTGGTACCTTGTTCTATGGTGGTGCTCTGCGGCTGTCACTTTTCCATGGTAGGGATTAGTATGGGAAACCATTCACAATAGGTAGGTACTTATTTATTACAAACAAAAAAATATGCAGTACAGGAGAATATTGGTTTTTATACAGAAATAGAGGTGAAATAATCATTGTTCTATCGGGGGAACCTAGCGAAACCGCCCAAACTGTTTGCCGATGATTCGCTAACATTGTTGTTTCATCATACATTCATTTTTCCAACTTACATAATACTTTTCCAATAACATTATACCCTTTTCCACTTTAGAGAACTGTTTTCACATATTTACAGGCCATACGGTAATATTTAGCATAATGTTAGCGCATACTTACATGGTGAGTGAACTCACCATGACTGTTGTTTCAATTCACATTCCTTTTTCAACTTACATAATACTTTTCCAATAACATTATACCCTTTTCCACTTTAGAGAACTGTTTTCACATACTTACAGGCCTTACGATAATATTTAGCATAATATTACCGCATAATTACATAGAAAGTGAAGTAGCTATGACTGTTGTTTCAACTTACACTCTATTTTTCAACTTCTGTAATAATTTTCCACAAACATTACACCCGTTTCCAATTTATATAATTGCTATAACATATTTGCAGACTTACTATTCTACTGAGCGTCATATTATTGCATATTTACACAGCGAGTGAACTCGCAATATCACTTGTTTCAACTTACACTATTTTTTGACTTATATAATACTTTCTCACTAACATTACACCCGTTTCAATTTTATATAATTCTTATCACATACTTACAGGCCTTACCATTATACTGAGCATCATATTATTGCATATGTACAGGCCTTACTTCTACATTGAGCGTCATATCACCATCACATACAGCATCAGTAATGTAGGAAGTTGTGATATTCCTTGCAACATGGCTCAAGGCACAACACTACGTTGCAGTCTACACACTCGTATCTTGTGTCTTTTCTCTGAGTGGCTGGTGTTACTGTTGAGTGCTTGCATACATGGCAGCAGCACTGGGGTCTAGGATGGTTTGGTTGAGGAGGGATGCTGTTTGGGTAGTGGTGTCCTGCGAGATGTAGGGGAGTCTGGGCGGCACTTGGGATGTGGGTGCGGTGTGGGGCCCTGTCCTGTGCATACCTGGCGATACTTTCACAAGACAGCTTCTTCACAAACCCCTCAAAAATCTCAGAGTTTCCCGTTGTAATGGCATGGAGGTAGTTTGCGTTGAGGACCGTGATGTCAAGCAAGTAGAAGAAGAGCTTTTTGTACCACTTCATCGTGGTCCTGGCACACTCCACTCTGGAAATCATGGAGTCAGACTGATCCACTTGCCTGTAGTCCAGTACCAACTCCGGTTTCCAGACGTGGTGCCTCCTCTTGCTGTGGTGACCCACAGAGTCTGTGTGGTGCATCAGGGGGAGGTGTGCAGTTGAAAGGAGGCAAACTTCCCTGTTGTGGTTCCACAGGGTGGCAAGGATGTTATTTGCCTGGAAGAAAACCACCTCGTTCTTGTCAAGTTTCCTCTCAACCTTGACCATATGGCGACGGCTTCTCTTTACTGTACCACAGACTTCAGTGTCATGTTGGTGGAGGAACTGAGCAAGAAGAGGGCTAGTGTACCAGTTGTCCAGGTACAGCAAATGACCACGATGAAGGTACTCCTCTCTCATTGTCTTCCCCACGGCCCCTGAGAGTCCAATACTACGATCTTCTATTATGTCTGTCTGTGCGCTGGTGCACATACCCAGTCTTACAGGCACACATAACAAAGATCTTAAACCCGAAATGGTGTCTCTTGCTGGGTATGTACTGGCGAAAGGAAATATTGCCTCTCCACAACACAAGACTCTCGTCTATGACGAGGTCTCTGTAAGGATAAAATGACAAGCGGAACATTCCCATAGGTGATCAAAGACAAGCCTAATTCTCATTTTATCTGTGTTATTAGCAATAGCAGGGTCGTCTGCATTATGAAAGTGGAGGCGGCTGAGAATTTGCTGGAATCGATTACGACCCATTACCTCACCAAAGAAAGGTGTGCTGGTCATTGGGTCCATGGGCCAGTATGCAGGAATGTATTTTTTCGTACTACACTCATCAAGAGAACCTGGGCCAAAAATATGAACATCTCACCTAGGGTTACTTGCTGGGAGTGCCTGCTCGTTGTACCATGACGCTCACTTTTAACCCCTACACCGCGGGCTTGTTTACCAATGACTTGCGTGTGCCGCGGGGTTATTTGGGCTCCGACAGACTCTCAAAAAATATTTGCCAAAAATCAGTTATTAGTCCTAGAATAATAAAATTAAATATGCTTATGGCACATACCTTCAGCTTTCTCCTGGAATGATTGTTGAGCCTTCGTCGGTTACCGTAGGACTTGTGGAGACCTCTGAAGTAGGGTAACGAAGTCTCCACTTTACACTTCCCGACAACCCGTAATATGATTACCACAGCCAGATACAAACACTATAAACACTATTCTACAATTTTCAAGTAGTTTGGGATCCATACTAAAAAAAAAACACTGTGAAAGCAATGGAAATTACGAGCGCGTCTGATCGTCGCACTGGCACTAGTTCGCTCTTGGTACTCTGTCATTTATTATTCATAAAACCCCTCACACTTTATATTTCTATTACTATATAACACTTATATATATCTGGAGTTTTTCTCCATAAGTTTCCTTCAGTAGTATTAGTTTATTGTCACTGTAGGGATTCAATTTCTTTCAGTAAAATACGTAGCATTCACTTTCTCGTCCTGTATACTGGCATTGAGAGTGAATGTCACTTTCATCTTCACTCTCATAACTCATAGCATTCAGACATGCTAGAGTGAAACTTTCACTTTCATTACTCCTAGGGTATATACTCGTATTCTTATAATACTACTCATTTACATTTCTATTTACGTTCTCTATTTTATTTACGTTATTTACATTTCTATTTTATTTACACTGTGTTGTGCACTGTCACTTGAAATAACTTATAAAACTATTTTCCATTGTTCACGTATATTTACATTCATTACTTTCACTTGCTGTTTACACATTATTTACAATTCCACTTGCACTGTTTTACTCAATAGAAAGATCGTAGTCACTCTTTTATCAATTGTCAGCCCTTTACCTCTTTCCACACGAGGTTTAGTAGGGGGTAAAGGTCACAGGGCCATTTGCATGGGGGTGAAAAAAGGCCTTGAAGTCAGCAAGAAGAAACATACGTACCCTCGCTTCGGAAGATGAGAGTAAACTGATAACGGAGGGCCAGCGTGGAGGCCTGCTTAGGGGTTATTCAGAGTTACCAATATTACTTCTTGAAACAGCTAAGTCTAGCACTGAAATGATTGGCAGGAAATCTAGACAATACATTATAAATTTGGTAGTTCCAGGTGAATGTAAATATCACTTAGGCTTCTCCCTTCCCTCCTTACATGTATATTTATTACGAAAATAGATTAGAGGCCTACTTAGGAGATATATATTCAGAGCTACCAATGTTAGATATTGAAACAGCTTTGTCTAGCACTGAAATGATTGGCAGGAAATCTAGACAATACATTATAAATTAGGTAGTTCCAGGTGAATGTAAATATCACTTAGGCTTCTCCCTTCCCTCCTTACATGTATATATATTACGAAAATAGATTATACGGCATATTTCAAGGGGAAAAAAACAGCGAAAATTAGCGAACGAGTGCACGTGAGGTGTTGTCAGGTGATAATTGGCCAATTCCAGGTGTATGGCACTCTCACTTACCTTATTTCTTTCTTGTATATATTATTTGGCATAAGAATAGGACATATGGCTTATTTCAATGGATGAAATCAGTGAAAAATTCCTGGGAAGATTTACTTAGCATAGCACGGCCGGGCAGGCGAGAGGATAGGGTAATGGAGGGGGGGTAGGGAGGGGAGTCAAGAACGAGGAGAAATGGCTAAATTGTCAACAATGGATGGGAGTACAGATGAGATTAGGAGTGCTGACTAGTGTTGGACATTGGCAGTACTGATAGATGATACAAGCCCCCACTTGGAAGCCCGGGTGAATTCAAAATAACACAGAATCACAAAAGCGACGCCCCGCGGTATGATCCCTTGCTCCCAAGCGTCACGAAAGTGACGCCCAGCGGTTAAGGGGTTAAGGTGCTGGCTGCTTGC
The DNA here is from genome assembly GCF_032717465.1 of Coenobita brevimanus. Lineage (NCBI taxonomy): Eukaryota > Metazoa > Arthropoda > Malacostraca > Decapoda > Coenobitidae > Coenobita > Coenobita brevimanus. The sequence continues at coordinate 32,907,709 of NC_136958.1, read as the reverse complement.
AAATAAGTTTGTTTGCTCCACTATGTGGCCCACGAACTCTTACTCAAGGAACAAGTAGAAGAAATCCACCCTTGTGGAGCCCGTGTGGATACCTGGCGCTGTGCAGCCAGACTGCCACTCCTCAGTGAAGGGGTGAGTGATGGGAGTGAAATTACTCCCAACTTCCTAGTCCCATGACACACTACCATCTCCAGCCTCGTCCCCATCATCACCTTCGTCAGGGTGGGGAGGGGAGGGTGGTGGGGGAGGCGGAGAGCGGCGCCCTTCCCCACTCGCACTCCTCTTCCCTCACCCTTTTCCCTTTCCCACATCATGGGGCTGTGGGGAGGAAGTGTGGGAATATTGTGGGGCAAAAGATGTGCTAGGGAGCTGCTCCACCTTGCCTCCCTGCTGCCCACGTACACCATGTGCTCGTGCTGCCTCCTTCACACCACTTTCCCTTTCACTGCTCACTCCCGCCACACCACTTTCCCTTTCACCCCTGACTCCCACCACATCACTTGTGCCTTCCCCAGACAACACAGAAGGACCACACCTGATTTTCCTTCTTGCCGCATCTTTGGATCCTCGCAGTGAAATTTTCTCCATCCCCAACCATGAGGTAACATCGCGTCCTATGCCACCGTCCTCGTCCTCATCCTCATCCTCATCCTCGTCCTCATCTGACTCTCCATCTAGGGGGTGGAGAGAGGTCCGTGCATGTGTATGGGGTCCAGGCTGGCCTTCCCTCGCCTTACGGTATGTAACATACCACACTTTCCTCGGCGAAGGGACCTCCTCATCACTGCTGCTTGTTTCCTCCTCAGGCTGCACATAATCCCTATCCTCCACATCGTCATCCAGTGGAGAACCACTATCACCTGTCAAGGCATCCAGGGAGGATTGAATTTCTCCTCAGAGACCTCTACGCGCCATGTCTGACCTGGGTCACTGCAAACAGGTGAGTGACCGAGACAAGGGAGCGAGCGGGGTCATGTGGGGTCTGGGAGTGGGCCCGCCAGTTGGCAGTTAGAGGAGGCTTGCCTGAGTGTGTGTACCAAAAATCAATTGCGAAATTTGAAAATTGTGCACATTAGGGGCCTTGTAATTGAGGCGCACTTATATACGTCAATGGGACTGGCAGTGACAAAATGTGTGGACGTATATATACGTCAACAGGATCCGGCGAGTTAAACCAAGTTTTCACCGGGGTAATAACAGGCTTGGTATTCATATGGGTCAGAATGAAAGATAATTTAGGGAGAAAGGTGGAAAAAGTTTGCTTGATGAGAGAGAGAGAGAGAGAGAGAGAGAGAGAGAGAGGGAGGCGGGAGGGCGAGGGGACTGCTGTATATGGAAGAAGACGGAAGAGTACGTAAGGGATAATGGGAGTTATGGATAGTAAAAAAGGAATAAAGGACGAAATGTGTAATTATGTAAAGTATTAGTGTAGATCCGTTTGAGAGAGAGAGAGAGAGAGAGAGAGCAGATATCCAATACTGATCACATGGCAAGTGAAACTAAAGCAATTAATTTGTTGGCTGGTGACATGAAAGAGTGGGCCAGGTTCGAATCATTATCTTGGGATAGTTACGAGAATGTAAGTTAGTTGATTGGCATGTTTAGCTCAGTGATATCGCCAGCTCTTTGACTGCCATGAATATCATTACCATTATCTTCATCAACCCATCCATTTTCCCTACCCTACGATGTTGGAGAATAGGGTTCAGAGAGCAAAGGGGAAGTCTCTCTCTCTCTTCCCATATACATATGCTATATTTTACTTTTTTTTTTTTTTTTTTACGTCCGACTCTGGGCAAAGTCTTCAGGGCCTATTCCCAAGTCCCCGTAGTCCTCGTTGGAGCCCAGTAGTCCTCCTACACCTCTACATGTCACCACTTCGGTGCTAACACCCACCATCCATATTGAATACATGCTAGGGATGTCTCATACAGGACTGGTGTACTGGTATTAGCGGGAGTACTTTTATAACATGTCGGTGGGTAATCTAGTACATCAGAAAAGTCTGCTTTTTGATAAATTCAAATTCTTAAACTGTTCTCTGCCCCAGCCAGGATTCGAACCTTGGTCCATTTGAACTGCAGGCCGCCTCTCTACCGATTCTGCCACCGCCTCCCCCTATTCCTATCCGTTAACCTTTCTCCCCTTGTGATTAAAACGGGTAAAGAAAATATAAATGAGAAAAACAGTGGATGAAAAAGGTGATAGCATTGGAGACATGCAAAGGATGAAAAGATCAGAGAACACGAAGAATGGAATCATATGTCTACTAAGGGAATCAGTAAAATGGAGGAGTAGAAAATAGTTTTGTTTATTGGGCTGATCCGCTCATGGTCAGAATAAGTAGTGGTCCTATTCCAGTTAAGGCCGGATGATATTATTAAACTAAGTGTGAATTATTACATCCTAAGAGTGCTAATGCTGTCACCACTAACCCTGTCTTGGTTAGAACAAGTGTATAATTCAGTTCTGCCTAACACCAGACGATATTATTCACCTGTACGCCATACGTTATTATTCACCTTAAATGTGCCACAAGAACCCTGGAGTGTTATAAAGCAGTGAGGAGGGGGAAGGTAAATGAATGAATCAGGGTTAGAAGGGATTTCAAAGAAATTGGGAAAAGGAAAGTTTCGGCCATGAGACAAAATGAAACAATGGCATTATAACTACAAGCCGCACCGATCAGTTCATTTAAAACTCAGAAAGATTATTGGTACCGCAATAGCTTCAGAACTAGTAGTAGTAGTAGTAGTAACAGTAGTTGTAGTATTAGTAGTAGTAGTAGTAGTTGTTGTTGTTGTTGTTGTTACGAGTGAACGAACTAGCAAAGTTTAGTCTACATGTCTGAGTGGAAAATTACAATGTGCAGAACGGCCCGACCCGGCCACATACTTCCCTTCTCTATTATGGTCGAGCACCACCACCGGGAATGTCAGCCAGGAACGACGCTCACCCCATCGTTCCAAAACTAACATTAGGCTTTTCTCAGAAATATGCTCAATGTGTTTCCCAGCCAAAATTACATGTATTAACCTGACCTGACCTAACCTAGCCTAGCATTAAGCTATCACACAACAGCTGCCTGGCTGAGGGCGCTGGTGATGAGCTGTAATACAGAAGGAAAATATGCAACCCGGCCGACCTGACTGTCACCCTTTTCAGAAGCTAATTTCTTGTCTAATAAACCTAAAACAGCAATTTCTTCTCTAGAAGTTAGGCCAATCATTTCAGTTTTTAATTCTATGATTTACAAAATAATTGCTGCCCCATAAAGTCGTGAAATTTGCAATAATAATAAAACAAATTTTTTTCCAAAGATTTTGTGCTTCAGCTGCGTTTAACACGCACTCTGGTGCGTGCCGCTCTTGGCCCAGAAATAATTTTCAGAACTTGTTTTGCCGAGCATTTGTCAGCTCGTAAATTTATCCATACCATTATGAATCCTATGCCATGGGACGTAGCAAAGGTGGAATTTTTACGTGGATGCCTCTGAACTGGTAGAAGTCAAAACTTCTGAGAAGAGAAGCACTCCTGTATCGCCGCTGGTTGGTGTACGTACAGAAGCCTAGTACAGATAGAATGAAAATTTGCCTCCGAGCACGGTGCAACAAACTGAAATACGATGAACCCTATAAGTCGGGAACTATAAGAGTTTTAAGAAAATAAAAAGTTCCGACCGAAATGTTTATACACACTGTACTAGTATACTCTCACCTGGTTTTGAGTTATAGATTTGTTAAAAGTGGGTACTTATTGCAGAATATAAAAATATAACTCTGTACTAAGAGAATGAATGAAACTAAAAGTTGCTGTCATAATTAGAATTGGAGAGACTGATTTTGAAAAATGCCACTGAGAATCACATCCCTCCCTGGCTTGTTTAAGGACGACTTCCTGCTCCATACTGGCTGTAGTAGTAGTAGTAGCAGTGGTAGTATATGTGAAGAGAGGATAAATCCAGTTGCCTCATTGGCCCATGCTAGGCAACTCCTATAAGAATAATTAAACTACTAGAATAAGTCAAAGGTAGCGAAGAAAAGGGCTCACTCCCATCCAGCCAAAACCGGCAGGAAAAAGTCAGAAGGAACAATACACAGTATAAACAAACTGACTTGGATATTTTATGGTAAAGTGTGAAAGGTGAAAAGAGACTGTCATAGTGAAACCTGAAAAGGAAAACAGAATTAACAGAACCGGTAATTAGATTTTACAGAACCGGTAATTAGATTTTTTATATACCGGTGGCTGAATCGGTAGAGAGGAGGCTTGCAGTCCTAATGGACCCAGGATCGAATCCCGGCTGGGGCAGGGAACAGTTTAAGGATTTGAATTTCCTAAAAAAAAGCAGACTTTCCTGATCTACCAGATGACCCACCGACATGTCGTAAAAGTACCCCGGCTAATATCAGTACACCAGTCCTGTATGAGACAGCCCTAGCATGTATTCAATATGGACGGTAGGTGTTAGCGCAGAAGTGGTGACATGTGGAGGTGTAGGAGGACTACTGGGCCTTGGGATAGGCCACTGCCCCCAAGAAATAGGCCCTGAGCCTTTGCCCGGAGTCGGACACGTAAAAAAAAAAAAAAAAAAAAAAAAAAAAAAAAAAAAACTTGTGATGTGCTTTATCTAACCTATGGTTGAAATTCTCAACGGAAGGAGCAGCAACAACCTCACTAGTTAACCTATTCCGTTGGTCCATTACTCAATTGCCAAATCAATTTCTACCTATTTCATTACTGAATCGGAATTTGTCTAGTTTGAAACCATATATATTTCTAGTCCTGACATTTATGTACACATTAAGTACCTTGCTAATACGAGTATACCCTTAATTTATTCCCTTCATTCACTTAAACATCTCAGATTAGTCTGCCCTTACTCTACGGCTTTCTAGTGAGTGCAAATTCGGTCTTTTCAGTCTGTCTTCAAATGAAATGTTCTGAACATCATGTTCCATTATTGGCACTGTTCTCAGTACATTTTGCAATGAATTAATATTCATTGTATGGTATGGACACCAATATTGCACTGTACAGGCTACATGTGGCCTTACTAATGCTAGATAATGTTGCAGTACTACATTAGATGTCCTACTGCACACACTTCGAGAATTTAATCCTAGAACCCCATTTCCTTTAATTCTGGCATTAATACACTATCGTCTTGGGTTGAAGTCTTTACTGACAAGAATTCCTGGATCTCCATCATATTCCAATTTATTGTATTCATTATTATTTAAGTTGTACTTGGTATCTTGTCCACGTTTGCACTTTACATTTTTCCTTATTTAATTCCATTGACCAGTCTTAAGACCATTTGTACAATATATCTACCAGTAGGTCCTGTTGCAAGTTAACACAGTCGTCAGCTGAGTTAATGATGCGCCTTATTTTTGTGATCTCAGCTAATTCCCTAATACTGCTAGTGATTCTTAAGTCCAGATCATACATATGGAGAGAGAGAGAGAGAGAGAGAGAGAGAGAGGTAGATGGTGGAGACCATCATCCACTCACTTGATGTAGTGCTGCCTTCTTCTTTCTTAGCATTTATGATTCTTTTTCTGTACCTGCCCTCCTCTCTTCCTATTTCTCCCATCTTTCCTGTCACTTCTTATTGCTTTTCGTTCCTTTACAAGTGGCTTTACATTGAGTGACAAGCCAAATGATTTCCTGTAAGCCAAGAAACCATTTACGTACAATGCTGGGTGGTAACCATATAACCAAACCACAGGTGCTCCCTACGTGTCTCACAAGTGGGTTGGTGGAGGGTTAGTGCCCCTCCCCGTAAAATATATATATATATATATATATATATATATATATATATATATATATATATATATATATACATATACACACACACAGTTGTGGAAAAATTATTATGGATTTTTCTGAAAACGAGCATTTTTATGTTGGAAGGTGGCTGAAACTCATTTACAGATGACAGTGCATCTGTATTTTGCTAAATCTATATACACACATAGACTTAATACTTTGACCCCACCATTGTTGAAAGAAGTTTCTTGACACGTCATGGCATTCCACAAATGAAGGATTGACGCAGTTTCTTAATTTTTGCTGAATGGAACCAAACATGTATTAGTCGCTGTATGAGTTGAGTTTTGTTTGTTATTGGTACATTGTGTATTCCATATTTCAGTTCATCCCATAAACTCGCAAGTGGGTTCTTATTAGGTTGAATTTCCAGCCCATGGTAGCAATCGAACACCATTTTCCTTACACCATGTCTTGACTCTCTTTGCTGTATGGTCTGGGGCAGAGTCCTGTTGGAAAATCTATGGTCTTTCTCCATACCACTCCCTTGATTAAGACATGAGGCAAGTTCTAAGACCTTGATGTACATGTCTTGGTTCATGGTGTTATCAACAATGAGCAAATGACTCATACCATTTACTGATATGGCCCCCTACCCCATGATTTTCTGTGGAAATTTCATGGTTTTCTTCAGACATTCTGCCATGAATTCCTCTCCAGCTCCTCATTGGACAGTCTGGATGCGATCATCAAGTACTTGGATAATTGACTCATCGGAAAACACCAACTGAATCAAACTGAAAGAAAAGAATAAATAAACTTCGTGACGTCTAGTGGTGTGTCGACAGAAATTTGAGATGAGGCATTTTTTTTTTTTGTAGATATCACTCCATACTAGTAAATTTCGGATGATTTTATTTTAATAGCTCATATATACACTTTAGAACAGTAAGTCAGACTGTATTTACCCTTTTCCAGTCATCTGAAGCCTATTGGGCACGTTGCTTGACCCATTCACAAAGGGACTGCATCATGGTCTTTATAAGTCATGGTTTCTTCCTTGGACAATATACGTGCAACCCAGTTTCCAGAAGCCTGTTATTCACTGATCTGGGGTGCAGATTCACTTCCTCCAGCCATCAAATTTGCAGTATTTCTGCGTGATACTATTCGGTTCTTAAGAGCCATATGTACAATCTTACTATCCACTCTGGTTGTAGTTTTCCTTTTTCGGCCACTCTCCCATCCTTTCTGAGTTCAAATTTAAACCATTTTCTGCTTTTTTCTTGAAAAAAACAACAACTTGTGGTGAAATATTCAATTTCTTTGCAGTTTCAGACATGTTTCTTGCAACAGAACCTTGATTTGTCCACCTTTTCTAGGACTCAAATCTTTCCCATTTTCAATAAAACACATTTAACATAAAAAATGTGCCTCTGAAACTAAAACCAAGAAAAAGAAATGCACAAGGAAAGTGGAAATCTCACAGAAAAAATACCTTATGCATATAAAAATTGTTAGCTATCTCACGAATTTGCGTGATTCTGTATTTATACAAATTCGTGACATTGTACTTCGGTGGGAAACCACGACCTTTAGTGGAAAACCCACTGTGTATCACTCAGTTTAACCATCCCTGTATGCACTTTGATCGAGATAGTTTTTCAGAACATTCGTTGCTGCTTCGAAAGTGACTGTGACAGTGCTCCACTGAGTGATTTTATTGTGCGTGTATATCGTTCACCTTCCTTCCGTTGACCACTGAAGTTAGGCCACGCCCACTTCCAGTGAAGATGGCCATTTCTCACTCCCATGCCCAGCTTGGTTACATCAGTCAGCTTCGGACCGCCTCGGGAGAAGGTACTCATTGTACCCAGTGTAATTAATAAATTCCCAGTTCTTTTCTTTGAGCTTAATGTAAATGTAGAATCGTGTTTGATTTCTCTATATTGAGCTTACTTTAGTGTGCTACTTCCAGTTTGCACAAACTTCTTAATCACGACTGGTATTTAACCCGCGGCATCCTGTCGACGTTCTTTTATGTCCAGATGTTTTGTCTGCCAATCCCGTCGACGTACATAAACGCGAAAATATTGCAAGGTCCCTAATTTTCACAATTTTCGATTTTCGCGAGTGATTTTTGGCACGTATACACGTGACACTTTCCTCTACAAGATGCCAGGCAGGGACAATGCCTTTCCCAGCATGACCTCCTCCCCCCCACTGCATGCCATTGTCTCAGCAATTCACCTGTTATCAGAGACCTGGCCAGTATAGCCATGTCATGCCACAGTACGAAATTCAGGGCCAGAGTGATTTCCCAATCAATGACAATGTGGAGGACAAACTTTACATAGCATTAGAGGAAGAAACAGTTAGAAATGATGATCAGGTAATGTGGCAAAAAAAGGTCAGGTATTAGTGAGTGAAACAATGCTTATAATGCCTATATTATTGCTTGAAAACCAATATACTCTCGTACTACATATAAATTTATACCAAGTAAATAAATAAATACCGTTTATGAGTGGTATGAAATAGTTATCCTCCCATAGAACTCGTTTTCTTTGGTGCCAGCCTGATAGAAAACCCAGTAAGGTAAGGAGGTACTCCTACATGTATCGAGTACTTTAAACCTCAGGTGAGCGATTTCTCTATGAATTTTTGATGTTTCTCACCAAAAGCGAAGGTTTGAGCCCCCCCCAAAAATTTCCTAAAATGGTCAGGATTGGGGGGAGTCAGTGGTGGAAAAGTGGTCGGGATGGGGCTGGTTAAGCCAGTTCTTCCATAATAAAACTTAAATCTGCTGTGCCAGGCAGGAGTTAAGCACCAGCAAGGACCTGTCCATTATTATTATTAGCTATTGATTGTCAGGGAGTAAGGATCACACTTTCTCGGAGGCTAACAGTACTAATGATACAGCATTCGTGAGTAGATAGTCTCTGCTGTATACTGTTGAGAAAGTCTATACAATTCTCATCATTAGAGAATCGGCGAAGTAAGCCAGAATAAAGACAAACTTATTACATGATTTCACAAGTCAATTCCTTGTGTTTACTTTCGATTATTAGCATCATTTTATTCTTTCCATTCTCATTCTCCCCCCCCCCCCTGATATCTGGCAACCTCATTCCAGGATATTAACTCCTAGCTTTGAAGTTATTAACAAAATAATACTCATTCACTCTTACATAAGTAGATGTTATCTTTAAAGTCTATAGGCACTATCTTACCATTTACATAAGAGTTTTTCCAGCCCAGTTGCATTTTTTTTCTTTCTTTACTAGTTTAACCCGCCACGTGCCAGCTATTTTTAGCCCTTTTTCGGCTTTTTTTTTTTTTACTAAAATGATAGATTTTTATGTGGAAACAACGAATTTCGCCATTAAATTGCTCACTGAGGCTCAGAAATGAGTATTATTGATTCCTGCACACTCATGTACAGGTATAGCCGCTCTCTCACGCTCACCATGTACGTGGGAGAAAGCTGTTTTCTATGTAATGTATACTCGGGTATTTATGCTGGGAAGGTATAGCAATGTTCAGTACACTTTCTGAATACTTATTACTTCAGCATCTATCACAATTTGTGTGTCTTTCTCACTGTGAATGCATTTTCTTACACTTACTTGAAGATAGGTACAACCTGACTTCATTACGTACAGTCCTGGCACTTACAAGAAGTATTTCCAACTTGACTTCACTACATAGTCCTTACACTTACAAGAAAATCTTTACAACTTACATGAAATTATTTACAAAATGCCTTCAGCATGTACAGTACTGGGTGAGGCACACAGGCAGAGTGAGGCAGAGCGAGTGTGATGGGGGAAGCGAGTGAGTGTAAGGCCTTGACAGCCTGGGAGGTGGTAGGGGAACAGTTACCTTACATGCCTGCCAGTTTTTACCCACGAATCTTGAAAAATCCAGTCACAGTGAAGCTTTTAATTTAGACCGTTTTAAAACGGCACTGGCACTGACCGCGAAACTATGTCAGACCATTTTAAAATGGCACTGGCATGCAGCGGATTAACTAGATATAACTGGTCATGATTCACTAGTCCCGATGCAACAGTGAATTCTCCTCCACAGGAGATAAAACTGGTCACCACCAGCCTATGTCTATATTCTTTACTTTCGATTATTAGCATTTCTCTGCAAAACAGCAGTCAGTCCTCAGTCTTTAGTCCACTCAGTCTTAGCTGAGTTAGCATTATGACTACTAGTTTATAATGGAAGCCAAAGATATGGGGCTTACCAATCCCCAGGTATTTAACCTGTCCCATCCCGACGATTTCTGGGCAGTGGTACGCCCCAGTCCCGACATTTTTGGACTTTTTTTTTTTAGGCTCAAACATTCACTTTTGGTGAGAAACATCAAAATTTCATAGAGAAATCGGTCACCTGAGGTTTAAAATACTCGATTCAGGTACGAGTACCTCCTTACCTGACTGGGTTTTCTAACACGCTGGCACCAAAGAAAACGAGTTCTATGGGAGGGTAACTATTTTATCCACTCATAAACAGTATTTATTTATTTCCTTGGTACGAATTTATATGTAGTACAAGAGTATATTGGATTTCAAACAGTAATATAGGCGGTGAATAAAACCCACACTTGTAGACGAAGAATATAATTACCAAACAGTTTCGGTGGACACTGCCACCATCTTCAGTGGTCAAGATAGTGAGAGGGAATGACATATTGACTATACAAGGGTTCCTTTTTATGCGTGTGTGTGTGTGTGTGGAAGGGGGGGTAAAGGTGAGGTGGGGTGGGGTAGATTGTAAGTGGGGATAAACCCCAGGGGGGACATTACCGGGCAGGTCAGGTGTAATTCCTATCTGACCCTACCTGTGTCTTAGCAGGAAGGGACATTTCCACTAGGGACCTCATTATTGGATCTAGCTTGTACATACCTTCACTAAGGTTGAAATTCTCGTATTTCTGGATACACATGGCTTCAATAATCTTTCGTTTCCGAAAGTCATGACTTCTATACAATAGATGGCTACCTTGCCAGTCAATTCTGTGGTTGGCTTCATAAACATGGTTAAATATTGCATTATTTAAATTACATGTTCTTATGGCATACTTGTGTTCCTTAATCCGTGTTTCCAAACTACGACCTGTTTCTCCTATGTAAACTAGTTCACAATCTTTGCAAGGAATTTTATATATGCCTGCTTCTGAATATGTTGTACATTTGTTCTTTACTAACATTGCTCTGATGGTGGAGGTATACCTAAATGGTATATTTACCTCACTACTGTAACCTATTAACTTTAACATATTCAAGTCTGCAACATAAGGCAAAGTGAGGAAACGTTTCTTTTTTGTGGTGGGTTCTTTAGGTACGTAGTAAGATCGCCTAGCTCGGAGGTATGCTTGTTTAATGAACCATTTGGGTATACCTTAAGTTTTGGAAGATTTCCCAAATGGGATTGTTTTCTTCTTGTATATGTTCTGGACTGCATATTCTAAGGGCTCTAAGGAACATTGATGAGATAACAGACAATTTTGTGGCAGACTGATGATACGAAAAATAATGAATGAACAAGTTACAACTGGTTGGTTTCCTATACACCTTAAAGCTAAGTGAATGATTTTGCTTCATCACCAGCACATCAAGAAAGGGAAGAACACCCCCGTTCTCCCACTCAACTTTAAATTTAATGGAGGGAGCAAGATTATTTAGGTGTGTGAAAAACTCGTCAAAATTATCAAGTGCTGAAGGCCAAAATGAAAATATGTCATCAACATAACGAAACCAAATGAGTTGAGGGGGAGAAACTCGTGGGAGTAGTTCCGTTTCATAATACTCCATATATAAACTGCTTAAAATGGGTGACAATGGAGAACCCATACCCATACCAAAACGTTGCATGTAGAAGTTGTTGTTAAATGAAAAAGCATTCGAAGTCACACATAGTTTTACAAGTTCTATGAAACTGTCAGCTGGCATACCTAAGTCAATATCACATTCTGGCAATTTGTTAGCTAGAAATTCCAAAACATCATTAATGGGAACTTTGGTAAACAATGAATCAACATCGAAGCTAACCATTTTACCGGAGAAAAAGTCAAGTGATTTAATTTTCTCTATAAAATCCGAAGAGTTCTTTACGTGTGCTGGGGATACTGTACCTACTACAGGGGCTAATTTATTGGCAAGAAACTGAGATAACTTATACGTAAAACACCCACACTGTCTTTGATTATCACGCAAGAGTGATTCATCCAGCCAGTAATATAGGCATTATAAGCATTGTTTCACTCACTAACTCATCACCATTCATGACCTTTTTGTCCCACATTACCTGATCATCATTTCTGACTGTTTCTTCCTCTAATCCTATGTAAACTTTGTCCTCCACATTGTCATCGATTGGGGAATCACTCTGGCCCTGAATGTCTTTATTAGCCAGGTCACTGGTAACAGGTGAATTGCCGAGACAATGGCGTGCAGGGGGGGGGGGAGAGGTTATGAGGTGTAAGGCATTGTCCCTGCTTGGCATCTTGTAGAGGAATAGAGGAAGGTGTCCCATGTATACGTGCCAAAAATCACTCACGAATTCACTTGCGAAAATTGAAAATTGTGCAAATTAGGGACCTTGCAATATTGCCGCATTAATTTACATCTCCGGGATATGAGTGCACATCATGTGAGGACGTGAATTCACGCCTCCGGGACAGGGCGGGTTAAAGATAACGTGCTCTCACAGTACAATTATGAACAGCAACGTGAGAATGATGCCTGTGAAGAGCAGAAAATTCAACGTGAACTTGAGCGAGAACAGCGCGAGGAACATGAGAGAGAATGTCAACAGAAGCTTGCCGAGCATCAGGCACTTGAGAAACATGAGCTTAAGGTGTTGAATCTCAAGTGAGACTCCATGGCTTCAGGCACATCTGGTGCAGCCAACCCGAGCTCCACGAGTGCTCTCCCAGCACATGTTCTGGCAACCTCGAGCCTCAAGTTTCCTTCATGTAAGGAAGGCGAGCGAATCGAGCCATTCATAGCTCATTTCAAAGATATGGCTCAGCTGTACCAGCTGGATGAGGTAGCTAAGCGGCTCCAATTTCTTAGCTTGTTTGAGGGCCCGGCCCTCGATATTTTCCACAGAATACGTGGAGACAATCTCACGTATGAGATGATGAAGGCCGCACTCATCAAAGCGTACGGTCTGACAGTTGATGACGCCAGGAGTCAGTTCATGAGAGTGTGTCTCCAAGAAAAGGAGACTGCTGTCCAGTTCCTCAACTGTCTTACTGCTTACTTAGATGAGTATATAAAGATGAGACCCCTCGCACACGAGAGGGGATAATTGACCTCATGCTTGCACACAGCTAGAAAAGTCATGGCCTGCTGAGCTTGTGGCTCAGCTTATGATCTGCCAAGTAAGGGATGCCAGCCAAACGGTGGAAAAGGCTGATGCATTCTTCACTGCGTATGGGTACCAAACTCGTAAGCAACAGACCTGGAACAGGAAAGATACTACCAAGTCTTGGAAGCCATCTCAAACTGAACCCCAGCATCAAGGCCGTTCTCAGAATAATGACCACTGTCCAAACAAACCACGGAAAAAGGACCAGTGGCAAAATACGCAGAAACCCTATTGGAAGAGGTACAAGCAGTACCCCAACCAGTAGCAGTATCAGCCACGTGATTGACAGTCGGGACAATCCTTTTCAGCACCAACCCCAGTGTACCAGAGGCAGGAGGCAAATGCAGCCTTCATTTCCCGACAAGCAGACGGTGGTGTCGTCCACACCTGTACAGGTACTTCCCCACAGCTCACTAGTCCCCCTGCGAAAGAGAAACCTCCTCCACAGGTGATCAGTGCTCCAACTCCCCAGATGATGAGTACAACCCCTCAGGCATCTAGTCATCAGGGCATCACA